>NC_041383.1:423193876-423211992 GCF_002162155.2 Triticum dicoccoides | reverse complement strand
GGGAGAGGAGCGGGGCTAGGGTTTAGGGGTGAATTGATCCGGAATTTTCGGGGGGGGGGGAGGTGTTTTTATAGGTAGAAGGAGCTAGGAGTGTCCAAATGAGGTGTAGTTTTCGCCCACACGATCGTGATCTGACGACAGAGAGCATGGAAGTGACTTAGATGGGTTATTGGGCTGTTTTGGAGGGGTGTTGGGCTGCAACTCAAAAGAGGCCTTTGCGGTTATGTGGTTAACCGTTGGAGTACCAAACGAGCTCCAAATGACCCGAAACTTGACAGGCGGTCTACCGGTGCTATACCAGGGCCACTTGGCAAGGCTCAGTCCATTCCGAGAATATTTAACACCCGCACACTAAAAGAGACAAGAGGGGGTGCGCCGGTGTGTTGGGGAACGTTGCAGAAAATTAAAATTTTTCCTACGGTTTCACCAAGATCCATCTATGAGTTCATCTAAGCAACGAGTCAAGGGAGAGAGTTTGCATCTACATACCACTTGTAGATCACGAGCGGAAGCTTGCCAAGGAGATGGTGATGATGGAGTCATACTCAAACGTGATTCGGATCACCGATGTCCTAGTGCTGAACGGACAGCACCTCCGCGTTCAACACACGTATAGGACGGGAGACGTCTCCTCCGTCTTGATCCAGCAAGGAGGAAGGAGAGGTTGAGGAAGGCAGCTCCAACGGCAGCACGACGGCGTGGTGCAGTTGACGCAGCAGTATTCCGACAGGGCTTCGCCAAGCACGTACGGAGGAGGAGATGTGTTGGGGAGGGGAGGGGCTGCGCCTTGAGTTATGGTGTCTTGCAGCCCTCCCCTCACCCCTCTATATATAGGGGAAAGGGCAAGGGGGGCCGGCCCTCTAGGGAAAACCCTAGGGGGGGCGGCGGCCAAGGGGTGGGGGGCTTGCCCCCCAAGCAAAGGGGGTGCGCCCCCTTTAGGGTTTCCCCCCCACCCTTAGGCGCATGGGCCCAAGGAGGGGGGCGCGCCAAGCCCACTAGGGGCTGGCTGCTATCCCCACGCAGCCCAAGTGGCCCCCCGGGAGGGGTGGCCCCTCCCGGTGGACCCCCGGAACCCTTTCGGTGGTCCCGGTACAATACCGGTATAACCCCGAAACTTTCCGGTGCCCGTTTAACAACTTCCCATATATAAAACTTTACCTCCGGACCATTCCGGAACTCCACGTGACGTCCGGGATCTCATCCGGGACTCCTAACAACATTCGGTAGTCACATACTAGTCTTCCTAACAACCCTAGCGTCACCGAACCTTAAGTGTGTAGACCCTACGGGCTCGGGAGACATGCAGACATGACCGAGATCACTCTCGGGCAATAACCAACAGCGGGGTCTGGATACCCATGTTGGCTCCCACACGCTCCTCGATGATTTCATCGGTTGAACCACGATGTCGAGGATTCGATCAAACCCTGTATACAATTCCCTTTGTCAATCGGTACGTTACTTGCCCGAGACTAGATCGTCGGTATCCTAATACCTTGTTCAGTCTCGTTACCGGCAAGTCACTTTACTCGTACCGTAATGCATGATCCCGTGGCCAACACATTGGTCACCTTGAGCTCATTATGATGATGCATTACCGAGTGGGCCCAGAGATACCTCTCCGTGATACGGAGTGACAAATCCCAGTCTCGATCCGCATAAAACAATAGATACTTTCGGAGATACCTGTAGTGCACCTTTATAGTCACCCAGTTACGTTGTGATGTTTGATACACCCAAAGCACCCCTACGGTATCCAGGAGTTACACGCTCTCATGGTCGAAGGAAGAGATACTTGACATTGGCAAAGTTCTAGCAAACGAACTACATGATCTTTGTGCTATGCTTAGGATTGGGTCTTGTCCATCACATCATTCTTCAAATGATGTGATCCCTTCATCAACGACATCCAATGTCCGTAGCCAGGAAACCATGACTATCTGTTGATCACAACGAGCTAGTCAACTAGAGGCTTACTAGGGACATATTGTGGTCTTTGTATTCACACGTGTATTACGATTTCCGGATAATATAGTTATAGCATGAATAAAAGACAATTATCATGAACATAGAAATATAATAATACTTTTATTATTGCCTCTAGGGCATATTTCCAACAGTCTCCCACTTGCACTAGAGTCACCAATCTAGTTACATTGTGATGAATCGAACACCCATAGAGTTTTGGTGTTGATCATGTTTAGCTCACGAGAGAGGTTTAGTCAACGGATCAGCGACATTCAGATCCGTATGTACTTTGCAAATTTCTATGTCTCCATCTTGAACATTTTCACGGATGGAGTTGAAACGATGCTTGATGTGCCTGGTCTTCTTGTGAAACCTGGGCTCCTTGGCAAGGGCAATAGCTCCAGTGTTGTCACAGAAGAGTTTGATTGGCCCCGACGCATTGGGTATGACTCCTAGGTCGGTGATGAACTCCTTCACCCAAATAGCTTCATGCGCTGCCTCCGAGGCTGCCATGTACTCCGCTTCACATGTAGATTCCGCCACGACACTCTGCTTGCAGCTGCACCAGCTTACTGCTCCACCATTCAACATATACACGTATCCGGTTTGTGACTTAGAGTCATCCAGATCTGTGTCGAAGCTAGCGTCGACGTAACCCTTTACGACGAGCTCTTCGTCACCTCCATAAACGAGAAACATGTCCTTTGTCCTTTTCAGGTACTTCAGGATATTCTTGACCGCTGTCCAGTGTTCCTTGCCGGGATTACTCTGGTATCTTGCTACCAAACTCACGGCAAGGTTTACATCAGGTCTGGTACACAGCATGGCATACATAATAGATCCTATGGCTGAAGCATAGGGGATGACACTCATCTCTTCTTTATCTTTTGCCGTGGTCGGTGACTGAGCTGAGCTCAATCTCACACCTTGTAACATAGGCAAGAACCCTTTCTTGGACTCATCCATTTTGAACTTTTTCAAAATCTTATCAAGGTATGTGCTTTGTGAAAGACCTATGAGGCGTATCGATCTATCTCTATAGATCTTGATGCCTAATATATAAGCAGCTTCTCCAAGGTCCTTCATTGAAAAACATTTGTTCAAGTAGGCCTTAATGCTGTCTAGAAATTCTATATTATTTCCCATCAAGAGTATGTCATCCACATATAATATGAGAAATGCTACAGAGCTCCCACTCACTTTCTTGTAAACGCAGGCTTCTCCATAAGTCTGCATAAACCCAAACGCTTTGATCATCTCATCAAAGCGAATATTCCAACTCTGAGATGCTTGCACCAGCCCATAAATGGATCGCTGGAGCTTGCATACTTTGTTAGCGTTCTTAGGATCGACAAAACCTTCTGGCTGCATCATATACAGCTCTTCCTTAAGATGCCCGTTAAGGAATGCCGTTTTGACGTCCATCTGCCATATCTCATAATCATAGTATGCAGCAATTGCTAACATGATTCGGACGGACTTAAGCTTCGCTACGGGAGAGAATGTCTCGTCATAGTCAATCCCTTGAACTTGTCGATAACCCTTAGCGACAAGTCGAGCTTTATAGATGGTAACATTTCCATCCGCGTCCGTCTTCTTCTTAAAGATCCATTTGTTTTCTATCGCTCGCTGATCATCGGGCAAGTTAGTCAAAGTCCATACTTTGTTTTCATACATGGATTCTATCTCGGATTTCATGGCTTCTAGCCATTTGTTGGAATCTGGGCCCACCATCGCTTCTTCATAGTTCGAAGGTTCACCGTTGTCTAACAACATGATTTCCAGGACAGGGTTGCCGTACCACTCTGGTGCGGAACGTGTCCTTGTGGACCTACGAAGTTCAGTAGCAACTTGATCCGAAGTACCTTGATCATCATCATTGGTTTCCTCTTCAGTTGGTGTGGGCATCACAGGAACATTTTCCTGAGCTGCACCACTTTCCCGTTTGAGAGGTAGTACTTCATCGAGTTCTACTTTCCTCCCACTTACTTCTTTCGAGAGAAACTCTTTTTCCAGAAAGCATCCGTTTTTGGCAACAAAGATCTTGCCTTCGGATCTTAAGTAGAAGGTATACCCTACAGTTTCCTTAGGGTATCCTATGAAGACGCATTTTTCCGACTTGGGTTCGAGCTTTTCAGGTTGAAGTTTCTTGACATAAGCATCGCATCCCCAAACTTTTAGAAACGACAGCTTAGGTTTCTTCCCAAACCATAATTCATACGGTGTCGTCTCAACGGATTTAGACGGTGCCCTATTTAAAGTGAATGTAGCTGTCTCTAGAGCGTATCCCCAAAATGATAGCGGTAAATCGGTAAGAGACATCATAGACCGCACCATATCCAATAGAGTGCGATTACGACGTTTGGACACACCGTTTCGCTGAGGTGTTCCAGGCGGCGTGAGTTGTGAAACGATTCCACATTTCCTTAAGTGCGTGCCAAATTCGTGACTTAAATATTCTCCTCCACGATCTGATCGTAGGAACTTTATCTTTCAGTCACGTTGATTCTCCACCTCATTCTGAAATTCCTTGAACTTTTCAAAGGTCTCAGACTTGTGTTTCATTAAGTAGATATACCCATATCTACTTAAGTCGTCAGTGAGAGTGAGAACATAACGATATCCTCCGCGAGCCTCAACGCTCATTGGACCGCACACATCGGTATGTATGATTTCCAACAAGTTGGTTGCTCGCTCCATTGTACCGGAGAACGGAGTCTTGGTCATTTTGCCCATGAGGCATGGTTCGCATGTGTCAAATGATTCATAATCAAGAGACTCCAAAAGTCCATCAGCATGGAGCTTCTTCATGCGTTTGACACCAATGTGACCAAGGCGGCAGTGCCACAAGTATGTGGGACTATTGTTATCAACTTTACATCTTTTGGCATCTACACTATGAACATGTGTAATATTACGCTCGAGATTCATTAAGAATAAACCATTGACCATCGGAGCATGACCATAAAACATATCTCTCATATAAATCGAACAACCATTATTCTCAGACTTAAATGAGTAGCCATCTCGAATTAAACGAGATCCAGATACAATGTTCATGCTCAAACTTGGCACTAAATAACAATTATTAAGGATCAAAACTAATCCCGTAGGTAAATGTAGAGGCAGCGTGCCGACGGCGATCACATCGACTCTGGAACCATTCCCGACGCGCATCGTCACCTCGTCCTTCGCCAGTCTCCGTTTATTCCGCAGCTCCTGCTGTGAGTTACAAATATGAGCAACGGCACCGGTATCAAATACCCAGGAGTTACTACGAGTACTGGTAAGGTACACATCAATTACATGTATATCAAATATACCTTTGGTGTTGCCGGCCTTCTTATCCGCTAAGTATTTGGGGCAGTTCCGCTTCCAGTGACCCTTCCCCTTGCAATAAAAGCACTCAGTCTCAGGCTTGGGTCCATTCTTTGACTTCTTCCCGGCAACTGGCTTACCGGGCGCGGCAAGCTCCTTGCCGTCCTTCTTGAAGTTCTTCTTACCCTTGCCCTTCTTGAACTTAGTGGTCTTATTGACCATCAACACTTGATGTTCTTTCTTGATTTCAACCTCTGCTGACTTCAGCATAGAAAATACTTCAGGAATGGTCTTTACCATCCCCTGCATATTGTAGTTCATCACAAAACTCTTGTAGCTTGGTGGGAGTGACTGGAGGATTCTGTCAATGACCGCCTCATCTGGGAGGTTAATATTTAGCTGGGTCATACGGTTGTGTAACCCAGACATCTTCAGGATGTGTTCACTGACAGAATTGTTTTCCTCCATCTTACAACTGTAGAACTTGTCGGAGACATCATATCTCTCGACCCGGGCGTGAGCTTGGAAAACTAGTTTCAGCTCTTCGAACATCTCATATGCTCCGTGGTGCTCAAAACGCTTTTGGAGCCCCGGTTCTAAGCTGTAAAGCATGCCGCACTGAACGAAGGAGTAATCATCAGCACAAGACTGCCAAGCATTCATAATGTCTTGGTTCTCTGGGACGGGAGCGTCACCTAGCGGTCCTTCTAGGACATATTGTTTCCTGGCAGCTATGAGGATGATCCTCAGGTTCCGGACCCAGTCTGTATAGTTGCTGCCATCATCTTTCAGCTTGGTTTTCTCTAGGAACGCGTTGAAGTTCATGTTGACATGAGCGTTGGCCATTTGATCTACAAGACATATTTGCAAAGGTTTTAGACTAAGTTCATGATAATTAAGTTCTAATCAAATTATGAACTCCCACTTAGATTAGACATCCCTCTAGTCATCTAAGTGTTACACGATCCGAGTCGACTAGCCCGTGTCCGATCATCACGTGAGACGGACTAGTCATCATCGGTGAACATTCTCATGTTGATCGTATCTTTCATACAACTCGTGTTCGACCTTTCGGTCTCCGTGTTCCGAGGCCATGTCTGCACATGCTAGGCTCGTCAAGTTAACCCTAAGTGTTTTCGCTGTGTAAAACTGTCTTACACCCGTTGTATGTGAACGTAAGAATCCATCACACCCGATCATCACGTGGTGCTTAGAAGCGACGAACTGTAGCAACGGTGCACAGTTAGGGGAGAACACTTCTTGAAATTTTGTAAGGGGTCATCTTATTTACTACCGTCGTCCTAAGTAAACAAGATGCATAAACATAATAAACATCACATGCAATTATATAGTTGTGACATGATATGGCCAATATCATATAGCTCCATTGATCTCCATCTTCGGGGCTCCATGATCATCTTGTCACCGGCTTGACACCATGATCTCCATCATCATGATCTCCATCATCGTGTCTTCATGAAGTTGTCACGCCAACGACTACTTCTACTTCTATGACTAACACGTTTAGCAATGAAGTAAAGTAAGTTACATGGCGTTCTTCAATGACACGCAGGTCATACAAAAAATAAAGACAACTCCTATGGCTCCTGCCGGTTGTCATACTCATCGACATGCAAGTCGTGAATCCTATTACAAAGAACATGATCTCATACATCACAATTCATCGTTCATCACAACTTCTGGCCATATCACATCACTTGATCAATCGCTGCAAAAACAACTTAGACGTCCTCTAATTGTTGTTGCATCTTTTACGTGGCTGCAATTGGCTTCTAGCAAGAACGTTTTCTTACCTACGAATAACCACAACGTGATTTTGTCAACTTCTATTTACCCTTCATAAGGGCCCTTTTCATCGAATCCGCTCCAACTAAAGTGGGAGAGACAGACACCTGCCAGCCACCTTATGCAACTAGTGCATGTTAGTCGGTGGAACCGGTCTCACGTAAGCGTACGTGTAAGGTTGGTCCGGGCCGCTTCATCCCACAATACTGCCGAAGCAAGAAAATACTAGTAGAGGCAAGTAAGATGACAAGATCCACGCCCACAACAAAATTGTGTTCTACTCGTGCAAAGAGAACTACGCATAGACCTAGCTCTGATACCACTGTTGGGGAACGTTGCAGAAAATTAAATTTTTTCCTACGGTTTCACCAAGATCCATCTATGAGTTCATCTAAGCAACGAGTCAAGGGAGAGAGTTTGCATCTACATACCACTTGTAGATCACGAGCGGAAGCTTGCCAAGGAGATGGTGATGATGGAGTCGTACTCGAACGTGATTCGGATCACCGATGTCCTAGTGCTGAACGGACAGCACCTCCGCGTTCAACACACGTACGGGACGGGAGACGTCTCCTCCGTCTTGATCCAGCAAGGAGGAAGGAGAGGTTGAGGAAGGCAGCTCCAACGGCAGCACGACGGCGTGGTGCAGTTGACGCGGCAGTATTCCGACAGGGCTTCGCCAAGCACGTACGGAGGAGGAGATGTGTTGGGGAGGGGAGGGGCTGCGCCTTGAGTTATGGTGTCTTGCAGCCCTCCCCTCACCCCTCTATATATAGGGGAAAGGGCAAGGGGGGCCGGCCCTCTAGGGAAAACCCTAGGGGGGGCGGCGGCCAAGGGGTGGGGGGCTTGCCCCCCAAGCAAAGGGGGTGCGCCCCATTTAGGGTTTCCCCCCCACCCTTAGGCGCATGGGCCCAAGGAGGGGGGCGCGCCAAGCCCACTAGGGGCTGGCTGCTATCCCCACGCAGCCCAAGTGGCCCCCCGGGAGGGGTGGCCCCTCCCGGTGGACCCCCGGAACCCTTCCGGTGGTCCCGGTACAATACCGGTATAACCCCGAAACTTTCCGGTGCCCGTTTAACAACTTCCCATATATAAAACTTTACCTCCGGACCATTCCGGAACTCCTCGTGACGTCCGGGATCTCATCCGGGACTCCAAACAACATTCGGTAGTCACATACTAGTCTTCCCAACAACCCTAGCGTCACCGAACCTTAAGTGTGTAGACCCTACGGGCTTGGGAGACATGCAGACATGACCGAGACCACTCTCGGGCAATAACCAACAGCGGAGTCTGGATACCCATGTTGGCTCCCACACGCTCCTCGATGATTTCATCGGTTGAACCACGATGTCGAGGATTCGATCAAACCCTGTATACAATTCCCTTTGTCAATCGATACGTTACTTGCCCGAGACTCGATCGTCGGTATCCTAATACCTTGTTCAGTCTCGTTACCGGCAAGTCACTTTACTCGTACCATAATGCATGATCCCGTGGCCAACACATTGGTCACCTTGAGCTCATTATGATGATGCATTACCGAGTGGGCCCAGAGATACCTCTCCGTCATACGGAGTGACAAATCCCAGTCTCGATCTGCATAAAACAATAGATACTTTCGGAGATACCTGTAGTGCACCTTTATAGTCACCCAGTTATGTTGTGACGTTTGATACACCCAAAGCACCCCTACGGTATCCAGGAGTTACACGCTCTCATGGTCGAAGGAAGAGATACTTGACATTGGCAAAGCTCTAGCAAACGAACTACACGATCTTTGTGCTATGCTTAGGATTGGGTCTTGTCCATCACATCATTCTTCTAATGATGTGATCCCGTCATCAACGACATCCAATGTGCATAGCCAGGAAACCATGACTATCTGTTGATCACAACGAGCTAGTCAACTAGAGGCTTACTAGGGACATATTGTGGTCTTTGTATTCACACGTGTATTACGATTTCCGGATAATACAGTTATAGCATGAATAAAAGACAATTATCATGAACATAGAAATATAATAATACTTTTATTATTGCCTCTAGGGCATATTTCCAACACGGTGCATGTGGGAGTTTCGGATTGCGAAACGGACAACGGGGAAAATGCTCGCATGCATGAGACGAACACGTATGCAAATGAAATGCACATGATGACATGATATGATATGCATGACATGAATAAAATGCAAAACAAAATACAAAACCCAACCACAGAGAGAATATCATATCACATAGCCGAAAATGGCAAGAGTTGGAGATACAAAGATGGAAAGTTACATCTGGGGTGTTATAACACTCCACCACTACAAGAGGATCTCGTCCCGAGGTCTAGGACTGAAAGAACTCCGGATATTCGGAACGGAGGTGATCCTCGTGCTCCCAGGTGGCTTCTCGGTTGGAATGGTGTGACCACTTCACTTTTAGGAATTTGATTGACTTGTTGCGAGTCTTGCGCTCGGTTTCTTCAAGAATAGCAATGGGGTGCTCATGATAAGAGAGATCTTCCTGGAGGTCAATCTCTTCAAAGTTGATAGTGCGCTCAGGAGTCTTGAAGCACTTGCGAAGCTGTGACACGTGAAATACATCGTGCACGTTCGCAAAGTTGGACGGAAGCTCAAGTTGATAGGCGAGGTCGCCTCTTTTGCCAATGATCTTGAAAGGACCCACGTATCTAGGGGCAAGCTTCCCTTTTATACCGAAGCGACGAGTGCCTTTGGAGAGACGCGGAGGTAGACACGGTCTTCGATTTCAAAAGCCAAGTCACGGTGCTTGCTATCATAATAGCTCTTCTGTCGCGATTGCGCGGCTTTGAGATTCTCACGAATGACTTTGCACATTTCTTCGGCTTCTGTGATCAAGTCGTTGCCAAGAAGTTGGCGTTCACCTGTCTCAGACCAATTGAGAGGAGTACAACACTTTCTGCCATAGAGAATTTTGAATGGGGCCTTGCCCGAACTCGCTTGGAAGCTGTTGTTGTAGGAGAACTCGGCATATGGAATACAATCTTCCCACTTCATACCGAAAGAGATGACACAAGCCCTGAGCATATCTTCAAGGATTTGATTGACTCGCTCGACTTGGCCACTTGTTTGAGGATGGAAAGCTGTGCTGAAACGAATGTTGGAGCCCATGGCCTTCTGAAAGGAGTCCTAGAACTTAGAAGTGAAGATGCTTCCACGATATGAAGATATAAATTGTGGAATACCGTGCAAGGAGACAATTCTGGAGGTGTATAGCTCTGCCAGCTGAGCTGCTGTGATAGATTCTTTGATAGGAAGGAAATGAGCCACTTTAGTAAGCTTGTCAATGACAACGAAGATAGCATCATTTCCATGCTTGGACTTAGGAAAACCAGTCACGAAGTCCATCTCGATATGGTCAAACTTCCATTCCGGAATAGCAAGAGGTTGGAGTAGACCAGCTGGTCTTTGGTGTTCTGCTTTCACCCTTCTACAAACATCACATTCATTCACGAATTGAGCAATTTCTCGCTTCATTCGAGTCCACCAATATGACTGCTTGAGGTCATGGTACATCTTTGTACTTCCAGGATGAATGGATAGGAGGGAATTGTGTGCCTCGTTCATGATGACTTTTCTCAGATCACCTTTTGGAACCACAATTCGATCCTCGAAGAAAAGAGTATCTTTGTCATCCAATTGATAGCACTTGTATTTGGGAATGCCCTTGTCAATACCACGTTTCACCTTCTTCACCATGGTATCCAGGAGTTGTGCCTCACGAATTTGATCTTCCAAAGTAGGAGAGACTATGAGGTTGGCAAGAAAGCCTTGAGGAACAACTTGAAGATTCAGCTTGCGGAAAGCTTCACAAAGATCCGGTTGAAATGGCTTGAGAATTAGACTGTTGCAATAAGCCTTTCTGCTCAGAGCATCTGCAATCACATTCGCCTTGCCAGGAGTATATTCAATACTCGGATTGTACTCTTGAATCGTTTCGACCCATCGAGTTTGCCTGAGGTTAAGGTTGGGTTGAGTGAAGATATACTTGAGGCTCTTGTGATCGGTGAAAATGTCCACTTGCCTTCCCAATAAGAGATGTCTCCATGTTATCAATGCATGGACAACTGCCGCCAACTCAAGATCGTGAGTGGGGTAGTTCTTTTCGTTGGGCTTAAACTGACGAGAGGTATAGGCCACAACTTTTTTCTCTTGCATCAACACAGCACCGGGACCTTGAAGGGAAGCATCACAGAATACTTCGAATGGCTTGGATTCATCAGGAGGAGTCAAGACAGGAGTTATGACTAACTTCTCTTTGAGGGTGTTGAAAGCGACGTCACACTCAGGCGTCCAGACATACTTGACATGCTTCTGGAGGAGGTTGGAAAGAGGCTTTGCAATCTTAGAGAAGTTCTCAACGAATCTTCGGCAATAGCTTGCAAGACCAAGAAAACTGGGGAGCTGCTTGACATTCTGAGGAGGTTCCCAATTCAGAACTACAGAAACCTTCGCGGGATTAACTGCAATGCCCTTTGCGGAGATGATATGACCAAGGTAAAGAACTTCATCAAGCCAGAACTCACATTTGGAAAACTTCGCATAGAATTGATGCTCTCTGAGCTTGTCGAGCACCAATCGCAAATGTTTGGCATGATCATGCTTATTCTTGGAGAAGACCAAGATATCATCGAGATACACCAAGACGAATTCATTGGTGTAGGGGTTGAAGATAAAGTTCATCATGCGAGAGAACATTGGAGGAGCATTGACAAGGCCGAAAGACATGGCAGTATATTCATAAGAACCATAGCTTGTTCTGAATGATGTCTTGGGAATATCTTGTTCACGAATGCGAATCTGATGATAACCCATACGAAGGTCAAGCTTGGAGAATACTTTAGCACCTTTGAGTTGCTCGAAAAGCTCATTGATGTTGGGAAGTGGATACTTGTTCTTGATTGTCTTCTTGTTCAATGGACGGTAATCGATGCAAAGTCGGTCCGTGCCATCCTTCTTCTGGACAAAAAGAACTCCACAGCCCCATGGAGATGAACTCGGTCTGATCAAACCCAGACGCTCTTGTTCATCGAGCTGTTTCTTCAATTCCTTCAGCTCCTTAGGTCCAAGCTTGTAAGGACGCTTGCAAACGGGTTCAGTTCCAGGCTCAAGATCAATAACGAACTCGACTGGCCGATGAGGAGGCATACCCGGAAGCTCTTCTGGAAAGACATCTTGGTACTCACAAACGACTGGAATTTGAGAAATAGCATCCAACTCGCCCTTCTCATTGAGAGAAAAGAACCGAATGGTTTCATCACGAGCGGCATAGATGATAACATCCTCAGAAGGGTGAGTCAATTGAATTTGCCTGGCAGCACAATCAAGCTGAGCCTTGTGCTTAGAAAGCCAGTCCATCCCGAGAATTAGATCAATATCAGAGTCGCCAAGAACAATTGTTTTAGCCAGAAATTTATAGTCGCCCATCTTAATAGAAACATCAGGAGCAACCAAACTAGAAGTCATAAGTCTTCCCGGAGAAACAACTTGCATAACTTTAGGTAAATCCTCTGTGCCAAAATTGTGCTTCGATGCAAAAGGATATGACATGAAAGAATGCGATGCACCGGTATCAAATAAGACTTTTGCAGGAATATCATTAATAGGAAGATTACCCATTATCACATCAGAAGAATCTCTCTGCTTGCGCTGCATTCATCATGTTCACCTTTGCAGACTTTGGATTATGCTTGACCACAGCATTGCTTGAAGATCTCACAGGAGGAGGAGGAGGAAGGCGCCTTTGATTGAAGCATTTGTTCGCATAATGACCTTTCTGTTGGCACTTGTTGCAAGTCACTTCTGAGAGCGGACGATGATAAGGAGCATTTGACCTTGGAGCTTGAGACTGAGACTTGTTCTGATAGCCTGGGTTGGGTGGGTGGGAAGATCCACGACCACCTGAGTTCTTCTGCTGGTAAGGCTGACGAAACGGAGGAGGAGGAAGGTAGAACTTCTGCTGCTTAGCTGCCACTTGTGAGGAAGAAGAAGACTGCACTGCATCCCTGATTCTCTTCTTAGAAGCCTCACACTTGAGCTGAGCACCTTCTTGCTTGAGTGCCATATTGTAGAATTGATCAAACTGAGTAGGCTCAACAAGAACGAGAGCTAACTGCAGATCCTCTCTAAGGCCACCTCTGAATTGATAGATCATACTCTTCTCATCAGGAACATCTTGCTTAGCGAAGCGAGCAAGTTTCTGAAACTGCTTGTTGTATTCGTACACTGACATGTTGCCTTGCTTGAGATTGCGGAACTCCTCACGCTCGCTCTCATCAACACTGGTAGGAATGTGGTGAGCTTTAAAGTCCCGACATAAGTCAGTCCAAGTAATCACTCGGCCTCCTCTGGAATCCTTGTATTGCTGGAACCAATCAGCTGCTTGATCCTTGAGCTGAAAAGAAGCGAACTTGACATAGTCCTCAGGCCTGACATTGCTGCATTCAAAATGCTTGTTGATATCCACGAGCCAATCATCGGCGTCTGTGGCCTCGACACAGTAGCTGAAAGACTTCGGCTGATTTGCAAGGAATTGGTTGAGGGTAGGAAATAGAGGCTGATGATTGAACTGCCCTTGACCTTGATTCCCTTGGTTGCCTTGTCCTTGGTTGCGCTCTTGCATGAGCTGGATCATCATCTGGGCATTGGCGTTTGTGGCTGCCATCAAAGCTTTCCATGCCTCCGGAGGCGGAGGTGGATGTGGAGGGTTCGCCTGACTCCCATCATTGCGTTCCGGATTCTGACGCGTTGGCGGAGCCATCCTGAAGAGGGTGACATCCGTTAGCATCTTGATAGACAGATAGACAAGTTGAATCAACGGATAGAAATTGCAACATATAGTCTTCACAATAAACATTCGAACAAGGATGAACGAATGAATTCCAAAGCAAACATCACACGTCCATTAAGGTGAGAAGCCACTTGATAAGAGATTGATGAATGAAATAAACAAGGTACAACTGGAACAAATAAATGGTAAGGATTACCCAATCACAAACCAAATATCTGCGGGAAGAAATGCTAGAGCTACTTGAATCCCACCTATAATCTCCCGAAACTTTCTGGTTATGCAATCAGGTGTTGGGGATACAGGGGAAGCAATATATCTCACCCAAACTAACAATCCCTACATCCAGCTGTATCCATCCGTCAACACATAACCAAGAAACCTTCAGAAATCGTGTACCTCAACCTTCGAAAAGCATCCATTATACGAGTTATGGCAATACTCCCGAACTCCCGCCCCAGTACTGGGTGGCATCGATGTTATCTCACCAACAACTGCATAAAAGAGATTTTCGATGTCGGCAAAACTCAGGTATTCCAGAACTGCAACGATAAAATTGTGATGACAACACCTCGAAGCTCAACTCCCCGGGTCAAAGCCACAATAGACAGGAGGCACCAAGAACAATGTTCTTGTCACAAAACCATCTGAACGATTCCAAGATACTCGCGTGATCCTAAAAAAAATTAGTGAAATTTGAGGAGAGGAAAGTCAAAACATCTACGTCAGGAGACCTCACCAGAGCGACGAAGGGACTGAGGAGTAAAAAGAATCCTACTCTCCGATATATATAATCCTAATACTCAAAACATTTTTGTTCTAGACTCAACATCGCCAGCAAACAGTCAAGCAGGGGGCTAAGTCGGGGATGGCTCTGATTACCAACTTGTAACACCCACGATGCGGCTATATCTCCCACGTGTCGAAGCACGACTTAGAGGCATAACCGCATGTTGGTTTTTCTCAAGAAGGGTCATCTTCACACAATCCCATGTAATGAACAAGAATGGGATAAAGAGAGTTGGCTTACAATCGCCATTTCACACAATACATAATTAAGATCATACATCATTCAAATACACTCATAGACCAGCTACGGTCAAATCCAAATGAAAAGAAGACAACCCCAAATGCTAGATCCCCGATCGTCCCGACTGGGCTCCACTACTGATCATCTGGAAACGATACATAGTAACGACCAAGGGCCTCGTCAAACTCCCACTTGAGCTTGGTTGCGCCATCTGCGCTGGTATCCTCGGCACCTGCATCTGTTTTGGTAGAATCTGTGAGTCACGGGGACTCAGCAATCTCACACCTGCGAGATCAAGACTATTTAAGCTCATAGGTAGGAAAAGAGGTAATATGGTGGAGCTGCAGCAAGCACTAAGCATATATGGTGGCTAACATACGCAAGTGAGAGTGAGAAGAGAAGCAACGCATCGGTCGAGAAGCTAGAAGCGATCAAGAAGTGATCCTGAAACTACTTACGTTAAGCATAACTCAAACCGTGTTCACTTCCCGGACTCCGCCGAGAAGAGACTATCACGGCTACACACACGATTGATGTATTTTAATGAAGTCAAGTGTCAAGTTATCTACAACCGGATATTAACAAATTCCCATCTGCCTCATAACCGCGGGCACGGCTTTCGGAAGATAATATACCCTGCAGGGGTGTCCCAACTTAGCCCATCACAAGCTCTCACGGTCAACGAAGGATATACCTTCTCCCGGGAAGACCCGATCAGTCTCGGAATCCCGGTTCGCAAGACATTTCGACAATGGTAAAACAAGACCAGCAAAGCCGCCCGATGCACCGACAAATCCCGATAGGAGCTGCACATATCTCGTTCTCAGGGCACACCGGATGAGACATCCTATGAGTAAAACCAGCCCTCAAGTTTCCCCGAGGTGGCCCCGCAGTCTACTCATTTCGGACCAACACTCGAAGGAGCACTGGCCCGGGGGGGGGGTTAAAATAAAGATGACCCTTGGGCTCGCGAAAACCCAAGGGAAAAAGGCTTAGGTGGCAAATGGTAAAACCAAGGTTGGGCCTTGCTGGAGGAGTTTTATTCAAAGCAAACTGTCAAGGGGGTCCCATAAATCACCCAACCGTGTAAGGAACGCAAAATCAAGGACCATGACACCGGTATGATGGAAACTAAGGCGGCAAGAGTGGAACAAGTCACCAGGCATAGGGCCGAGCCTTCCACCCTTTACCAAATATATAAGGTGCATTAATTAAACAGTAGATATTGTGATATCCCAAAATATCCATGTTCCGACCAGGAACAAACTTCATCTTCACCTGCAACTGGCAACGCTATAAGAGGGGCTGAGCAAAAGCGGTGACATAGCCAAACAACGGTTTGCTAGGACAAGATGGTTAGAGGTTTGACATGGCAATAGGGAGGCATGATAAACAGTGGCAGGTAGGGCTAACATAGCGATAGAGCGAGTACTAGCAAGCAAAGATAGAAGTGATATCGAAGGTATGGTCATCTTGCCTGCAAGGTTCTCAGAGTTGTCGAAGGCTTGATCCTCGTTAGCGTACTCAACAGGTTCCTCGTGCACGTACTCGTCTCCCGGATCTACCCAAGGCAAGAACACAAGCAAAGGAACCACAATAAATCACGGTGCAATGCACAAGCAACATGATGCAATACATGTCATGATATGCGAGATGTGATATGCAATGCTTATGCGTGCTTCGGGAGGAAAAAGGATGAACAAGGCATCAACTTGGCAAACCAAGTATGCCGCTGGAAAGATGAGATGATTTTGGTTGAAATCGATATAGAGATCACCGGAAACGGATGCACGGTTTGCAAATGGCAAGCAAAACAAGGCACAAATCTGCGATTAACAGCACGATGCTACTTAGCATGCAACAAGAAACTATGCTACAACACCCCAACATAAAAACAAAGCATATGGCAGTGATCTACAGGAGATGCTTAACAAAAGAGGAACACTGAGCTACGGGTAAATCACATCATAACAGGTTCAAACAAGCATGGTGAAAGTGCAAAAAAATATCAGCTAGGACATGGCATAAACAGCATCATGAAGCAACGTTCAGAGCAAGTTATCCGCATGCTACAGGAACCTATAATAGCAAAGCAAGGCATGGAATGAATCTACTCAAAGCATATATCAAAAGTCCCTTAGTGACCATGAGCCAAAAAGGACCAGAAGATATGATGGTACCCATGTAAACATAGCAAGTTTCGTTAACAGATTCAGCAAACAGAGCATGGCATTGACAGAATTATGAAGGCATCTTCGCGAGCTCGATGCACTCACTACAGAGCATTTCAGGATAAACTAAGCATACATCCATCAAGAAGACAGGACATAGAAGCTATACATGGCAAGAACAACATCATAGCATACACGGATCAACTACTACAACCTTGGCAAAATTGAATAACATGTAAACAATCTGCCAGGAAACATTTTGAAGCAAAAGTAGAGCACGAAAATGACATGCTAGACTACTCCATAATTGCAGCCAAGGGCATAGATGGATAGAGCATAACCATATGTTCAAAACACCCTTACTGAAGTATCTCAAAATATGCATGGATATCTCTGTAGCATCATGTTTACATGGCATCAAAATATCAAAAGAACAGGGACTAAAATCAGCAATATCACGAAGCGTAGTTTGCATGCTTGTGCTAGTCACCACATTGATCACAAAAATACATGGTAAGCACCTCTGTAAAGATGGCATGGCATAGATCAAAACACATGTAGGGCTCAAGTACATAAGGTGCAGACATCAATCATGGCAAAAATGACAAAAGTGCATGTACTGATAAGAATCTGAAACTAACTTTATGAAGCACTCTTCCAACAACATTTCGGGCAACAAGATGAGCTCAAATGAACCTGATGCAATGAGATGAAATGATTTACTCGTCGAGGCAAACAAATCGGTATGCTACACACCCAAAACGGAGCTACGAGTGCAAAGTTGTGGTGCGATGAACATGCAACAAAATTACTGCCAGAAAAGGGACTTAGACGAATTCGGGGGACAAAAAGTCAACCTAGAGGTCCAGATCGGATCTGGCTCCGGCTGCACGGAAGCCGAGGCGGCGCCAGAGTTGGCCGGGAGGAGGACGAGGCGGCTCCGGCGAGGGTCGAGGTGGCCGGATCCGGCGGAGGGCGGGGCCGGCGGCGTCGGGCTTCGGGCGGAGGCGGCC
>NC_041383.1:423136295-423193314 GCF_002162155.2 Triticum dicoccoides | reverse complement strand
GGGCCGGGGCGGCGCGCGGTGGCCGGGTGCCACGTGTCGCGCCTTGGTTCACCGGTCGGCGGCGGCGCGGACGCGTCCGGCTCCGTCCGGACGTGTCCGGCGGCGGGGAGAGGAGCGGGGCTAGGGTTTAGGGGTGAATTGATCCGGAATTTTCAGGTGGGAGGTGTTTTTATAGGTAGAAGGAGTTAGGAGTGTCCAAATGAGGTGTAGTTTTCGCCCACACGATCGTGATCGGACGACGGAGAGCATGGAAGTGACTTAGATGGGTTATTGGGCTGTTTTGGAGGGGTGTTGGGCTGCAACTCAAAAGAGGCCTTTGCGGTTATGCGGTTAACCGTTGGAGTACCAAACGAGCTCCAAATGACCCGAAACTTGACAGGCGGTCTACCGGTGCTATACCAGGGCCACTTGGCAAGGCTCGGTCCATTCCGAGAACGTTTAACACCCGCACACTAAAAGAGACAAGAGGGGGTGCACCGGTGCTTGTGGGAGTGTTGGATTGCGAAACAGACAACGGGGAAAATGCTCGGATGCATGAGACGAACACGTATGCAAATAAATGCACATGATGACATGATATGATATGCATGACATGAATAAAATGCAAAACAAAAGACAAAACCCAACCACGGAGGGAATATCATATCACATAGCCGAAAATGGCAAGAGTTGGAGATACAAAGATGGAAAGTTACATCCGGGGATTACAACTCTCCCGCAACCCGCTGTACCCTCTACTTGAACATGGTGCTTTATGCTTCATATTATTATCCAATGATGTGTTGCCATCCTATGATGTCTCAGTAGATTTTCTTTGTCCTATCGGTGATTGATGAATTGCTATGATTGGTTTGAGTTGCATGTTTTATTATTGGTGTTGTCCTATGGTGCCCCCCGTGTCGCGCAAGCATGAGGGATTCCCACTGTAGGGTGTTGCAATGCATTCATGATTCGCTTATAGTGGGTTGCATGAGTGACTGAAACACAAAACCGACTAAGTAGGTCGTTGCGTATGGGATAAAGGGGACTTGATACTTTAATGCTATGGTTGGGTTTTACCTTAATGATCTTTAGTAGTTGCGGATGCTTGCTAGAGTTCCAATCATAAGTGCATATGATCCAATTAGAGAAAGTATGTTAGCTTATGCCTCTCCCTCAAATAGAATTGCAATAGTGATTACCGGTCTAGTAACATAGTCAATTGCTTAGGGACAATTTCACAACTCCTACCACCACTTTTCCATACTCGCTATATTTACTTTATTGTTTATTTATCTAAACAGCACCTACTTTTTATTTACGTGTTCTTTATTATCTTGCAAACCTATCCTATCACACCTACAAAGTACTTCTACTTTCATACTTGTTCTAGGTAAAGCGAATGTCAAGCGTGCGTAGAGTCATATCAGTGGCCGATAGGACTTGAGAGAGTATTTGTTCTACCATTAGCTCCTCGTTGGGTTCGACACCCTTACTTATCGAAAGAGGCTACAACTATCCCGTATACTTGCAGGTTATCAGACAACAGGATTTCGTAGCTATATTGCACACTGTGAGGCTCTTGTAAATAGCTACTACTTCCTTCTTTTTTGTGCCATATTATCGTATCTATTTTGACTTGTGCCAAATACAGAAGAAAGCCCGTGCGGACCAAAAAGAACCTGAACCGAATGCAGTGCAAATCTGAAAGTGCAACTATCCCTAGGTGGTTTTGGTAATTCATAACAACATATAGCTCATTGAGCTAATGTTATTCCAAGACATATATTTCAGTAAAGCTCAATGAATGGCATGACATGGATGATGAAAGTGGATCCCTCAAAATACTAAGGACAAAGGATTGGCTCAAGCTCAATAGCTCAAGACTCTTCATTTTATATTTTAGTGATCCAAGATCACATTGAGTCTATAGGAAAAGCCAATACTATCAAGGAGGGATGAGGTGTTGCTTAATGAGCCCCTTGCTTCATGTGCTTAGTGATATGCTCCAAAACCCTCAGCTACTTTCTCACATCCACAAATGACCTAAACCCAAAGCCAAAATCGGTCACACCGATTCTTCTTATCCGGCGCCACCGATTTCAAATGTCATAGCCACTGCCACAAACCCTAGGCAAATCGGTTCTACCGATAGGGATCTCGGTCTCACCGAGATGGGATTGTAATCTCTCTGTTTCCCTTCGTAATGTTTCGGTAAAACCGAAGTGAGCGATCGGTCCCAACGAGATTGCAATGTAAACTCTCTGTTTCCCTTTTGTAACATTTCGGTCTCATCGAAAAGAGCAAATCGGTCCCACCGAGTTTACCTGACCAACTCTCTAGAAAGCTTATTACCAAAATCGGTCTCACCGAGTTTGTGTAATCGGTCTTACCGAGATTACGTTATGCCCTAACCCTAACCGAATCGGTCTCACCGAGTTGCATGTCAGTCCCACCGAAAATCACTAACGGTCACTACGTTTACTAAATCGGTCCGACCGAGTCTGTTGAATCGGTCCCACCGAGTTTGGTAAATTGTGTGTAACGGTTAGATTTTGTGTGGAGGCTATATATACCCCTCCACCTCCTCTTCATTCGGGGAGAGAGCCATCAGACTAAACCTACACTTCCAACTTACCATTTCTGAGAAAGAACCATCTACTCATGTGTTGAGGCCAAGATATTCCATTCCTACATATAAATCTTGATCTCTAGCCTTCCCCAAGTTGCTTTCCACTCAAATCTTCTTTCCACCAGATCCAAACCCTATGAGAGAGAGAGTTGAGTGTTGGGGAGACTATCATTTGAAGGACAAGAGCAAGGAGTTCATCATCAACGCACCATTTGTTACTTCTTGGAGAGTGGTGTCTCCTAGATTGGCTAGGTGTCACTTGGGAGCCTCCGACAAGATTGTGGAGTTGAACCAAGGAGTTTGTAAGGGCAAGGAGATCGCCTACTTCGTGAAGATCTACCGCTAGTGAGGCAAGTCCTTTGTGGGTGACGGCCATGGTGGGATAGACAAGGTTGCTTCTTCATGGACCCTTCTTGGGTGGAGCCCTCCGTGGACTCGCGCAACCGTTACCCTTCGTGGGTTGAAGTCTCCGTCAACGTGGATGTACGATAGCACCACCTATCGGAACCACGCCAAAAACATCCGTGTCTCCAACTGCGTTTGAATCCTCCAAACCCTTCCCTTTACTTTCTTGCAAGTTGCATGCTTTAATTTCCGCTGCCTATATACTCTTTGCATGCTTGGTTGAACTCTGTGATGATTGCTTGACTAGTCCTAAGATAGCTAAAATCTGCCAAACTCTAAAATTGGGAAAAGGTTAAGTTTTTAATTGGTCAAGTAGTCTAATCACCCCCCCTCTAGACATACTTCAAGGTCCTACAAGTGGTATCAAAGCTTTGGTCTCCATTTGCTTTGATTTCCATAGCTTTTGGTGGTCATAGCCTAGGTTTCACAACCTAGGAGAGTATGGCGTCTAGCGAGGGAAATTATCACCGTAGAGGTCCTTACTTTGATGGCACTAATTTTGCTAGTTGGAAGCACAAGATGAAAATGCATATTCTCGGACATAACCCCGCCATTTGGGCAATTATTTGTATTGGCTTGCAAGGTGAATTCTTTGATGGGAGAGAGCCGAACCGTGAAGCTAATGCGGAAGAATTGAAGATGCTGCAATACAACGCTCAAGCTTGTGATATCATCTTCAACGGATTGTGCCCCGAAGAATTCAACAAAATCAGCCGTCTTGAGAATGAAAAGGAAATTTGGAACACTTTGATTGATATGCACGAAGTACCGAATCCGTCAAGGAATCCAAGTTGGATGTGCTCCAAAGTCAGCTTGACAAGTTCAAAATGAAGGATGGTGAAGGTGTCGATGAAATGTACTCTAGGCTTGCTCTTATTAGAAATGAGATTGCCGGCTTAGGGAGTGAAGAGATGACCGACAGATTCATCATCAAGAAGATCCTAAGAGCATTGGATGGAAAGTATGATACCGTGTGCACATTCATCCAAATGATGCCAAACTACAAAGATCTCAAGCCAATGGAAGTCATTGGAAGAATTGTTGCTCATGAGATGTCACTCAAGGATAAGGAGGAACTTCACAACAAGTCAAGTGGTGCTTACAAAGCCTCAAGTGAAGCCCCCACATCATCAAGTGAGAAACAAACCTTCAATGAAGAATTGAGCTTAATGGTGAAGAACTTCAACAAATTCTACAAGAGTAGAAGCAAAGAAAGAAGCTCCAAGTCAAGGTCTTACCATGACAAAAGATCTTCTAGTCGAGAGCGCAATTGCTACAATTGTGGGAGGCCTGGACACTATTCCAATGAGTGTACGGCACCCTACAAAAGAAGAGAAGATTCTCCAAAAAGAAGAAGCAAAAGAGAAGAATCACCACCAAGAGAGAGGAGGAGTAGAGATGATCGTTATGAACGAAGAACCTCACGGAGAAGCAAGGATTCAGAAAGGAAGGACAAGTCATCAAGGAGCTACACAAAACGAAGACATCAAGCTCATGTTGGTGAATGGGTTTCCGGCTCCGACTCCGACAAACACACCGAGAGAAGCTATCACTCCAACTCCGAATATACTCAAGATGAAGGTGTTGCCGGTCTAGCACTTGTGTCAACCAACTCCTACAACATATTTGATTCACCAAATGAAGAAATTGGAAGATGCTTCATGGCCAAAGGTCCAAAGGTAACACATCCTGAGTATGTTGATTTCAATAGTGATGAAGATGACTTGCTTGTGGATGATGATTTACTTGTTGACAACTCTAGTGATGAATACTATGATGAAACGTCAATTAATCATGCTAATCAAGATAAAACGAATGACAATGATAAGGAGAAGATTGAGCTTCTAACTAAAGAACTAAACACTCTTAAGTTGGCTCATGAAACTATCTTCGAAGATCATCGAGAACTTTTAAGGGCTCATGAGAAGTTACGCTTTGAAAAGCTCAATCTTGAGCAAGAGCATGAGTTCTTAAAAGCAATCAATGATGATCTCCGTAAGAAAAGTTCTTCTTACATTGCCAAGCGTTTACTCCTATCTACTTACATGCCTCAAGTCAAGTCTAGTAACAAGTACAAGAAAGATACTTCCTCTAGTAGTAACAATAATAATGTCAAATCCAGTATTGTTGCTTCTAGTAGTTCTCTTGATTCCACTAATGATTCTCTTACCAAGTTACACTTGAGCAAGAAAATAGCTTATTGAAGGGAATTATAGTGAAAGGTGTTTACAAGAGCCTTGCCGGGAGTAAGCAATTCGAGGAAATTGTACGCAAGCAAGGAAGACACCGGAAGAATCAAGGTGTTGGTTTTGAACGAAAGTTCAATGCCAATGGAGTTGAGTGGGAAGAATATCAATACCCCAAGACGAAGTTTGTTCCTCAACAACAGAAGTATGATCCTACTTCCTTCAAGGGAACACAAGCTCAAGATGATCTTCCACCACAAGACCATAAAGGCAAGGACAAGCTTCAAGAAGAGATTAATGCATTTGAAGAAGCACCAAAGATCTCGGTCAAGTGGATTCCCAAGACTACGTCAAGTTCTACTTCATCAAGTACAACTACAACTCCAAGGATTCCCATCAAGATGATGTGGATCCCAAAGAAGAAGAACTAGAGAGTTCTTGAGGGTGACTCCACCAACATTCTTCACTCATATTATTATGGCAAGGACAAGTGCAATCAACTTCCACATCTTGCACTAGTTCAAGGAGTCACAAACCCTCATGTTGGTAAGGCAAGGAACAAGTTAACCTAATGTTTTCATGGACATCATCTTGTGTGTGCATCACTCTATGTCTATGGATATTCTTGTTTGTTCCTTGTGGGACTAACCCATGTAGGTATGTTGAAAGTGCAACTCACTCCAACGGATTGCTCCAAATGATCTACATCAACATTGAGCATCCACATCTTCAACACCTACATGAAGTCATCATCGACAAAACCCAAGGTTAGTTCATCCCTCTAAAAGGGGATCTCACATCTAGGGGGAGCTTAACTCTAAGACTTGAGTCAAAGTAACTCTAATGGTGTGAACACATCAATGCATTATGTAAAAGTGGTAACCCCACTTGGGCTTAAACGATGAGTATGACCTATGATCAAATGTTTATCATTTGACTCCTAAGTCAATGTACTCATATATAGATGACCTAGTCATCGCCAATTGTTTGATAGATGCTAGAATTGGTTGTGCATGCTTTGCCACATATTTCATTTGCCATCTTATTGTGTGAGCATGTTGGTGCATATTTTACTCATTCAAGGACATCCACTTGTTGTTTTGATTCTTTGGTTCTTCCTTCTTTTGGCCAAGTGGATGGACAAGAATGCCTAAGAACTTTCTCTAGCTATCTATGCTCTTCTCGTCTCAAACTCTATTCATGCTACATCACAAAATTTGATCAAGTCATATTCGAACCACTCTGTGTGAGGAGCACTTGGAGTCCCCGATTCGTCATAGACTTAAACTTCCAAAACTTCTTTGTGATTCTCGGTTTGACTGATTCCTCCATTTCGGTCCTACCGAGATCACTAAGTCGATCTAGGTTTTCAATCTCGGTGCAACTGATTTGATCATTTCGGTCACATCGAGTTGCTGTAACTGAACACAGTTATGCATCTCGGTGCCACCGAGTTGTTCCACTCGGTCACACCGACAGGGTCAGGCTATATATAGTCACGGGCAAAAATTTGGAAACTTCTCCGAACCCCTTCGCCCGTGCAATAGCTTGCTCTGCCTCCAAGGTCTCCAGATCGTCTCCTCGTTGCCAGCCACCTCCTGTCGCTGGTCTCCGCCGCCGTCAACGGAATTCAACCCTGCCGTTGCCGCCGTAGCGAGTTCATCGCCAAGCTAGGGTATGGACTCGATCACAGTGCTATCCTCGTCCGATTCCTAGCACATTGTGTTCTTATTGATTCTTGCCATGATTGAAACACTCCTATCCAGTCAATGCAATCCGTAGATTAGATGAGATTTGAAAATTTAGGGTTAGGTTTCCACCGAAACCATCTCGGACCCACCGAGTTGAAAAACTCGGTCCCACCGATTTGGCTTATGCCATTGCACTAGTAACTCTCGGTTTGACCGAGAATTGCTAATCGGTGCGACCGATTTTAGGACTTTGTGAAACCCTAGCAGTCTCGGTGCCACCGAACTGTGACTCGGTCCAACCGAGTTCATCAGTTTATGTTCCAAAATTGCTTCTGTATCACCGAGTTTGAAAATCGGTTGATCCGAAATGCTTTCTGTGGAAAACTAAAACTGAATTTTTGAATCATTCTTTTGCAAAAATCTCTGCATTTTGTGATGCTCATCCACTCCATCTCATCTATAACTCTTCACAGGGTCAGCAGTCAGACTTTGCAGCATGTCAGACCAGAGTGACAGTCAGAACAGGTCAGAAGTGCAGATGCAAATGAGTGAGGGCACTAGTCCCTCCAGTACTTCAGATGAAGGCAGCAGGAGCACTCCTAGCAACCTGCCTAAGGCTGCTACCAGGAAAAGGAAGAAGAGAACTTCAGACTCTGAAGATGAGGATTATAGAGCTGAAGAGGATGAAGCTACTTCCAAGAAAGTAGTACTCAAAAAGGAGTATGGCTCAGCAAAGAATACTAAGCCAGGCATGAAGACTAAAAGGCCTGCAGGAAGACAACCAATGTCCAAAGCCAGAGCATCAACTCAACTGCCTGAAAAGCCTGATCCCAAAGAGCCAACTGCTGAAGGAAAGAAAAGGAAGGAAAGGGTCAAGAAGACCATGGCCAGAGTTGTTGGGCAACCTTCCATGATGGAAGAAGAAAAAGAGCTTGCTGCACCAGCACCAAAGGCACCAAAGCTTATGGGAGATGCTATTAGATCAGGGGCTGCAACTTCTAAGCCCAAGGAAGCACCCAAAGCTGCCCCCAAGGCCAAGTCTGCACCAAAGAGGAATACCAGGAGTATTCCAGCTGCTGAGAAGAAGAAGACCCCAGTGCCTGAGGTTGCTAAGGAGGAAGATGAAGAAGGACAAGTTCTAAGGAAGCTCAAGCCCAAGATACCAGACCATAATGATGCCCATCCTGTAGCTAAGGACATGAACATCAGAAAAGATTCAGGGTTGAGGCTATGGAGGATGGCAGATCCATATGCCATAAGGAGAAGAACTGCTGTTGATTACAGGTTCCATACAAAGGAACAGCAGGACTTCTATGAGACAATCTTGTTGGACAAAAAGCCCATTGTGTGTGATATGAGGTGGGTCGACTGGACCTACATGAAGGAAAATGAAGAACACTATCCAGGAGTACAAGATAGTTTTGTTGCTTGTGGAGTTGCAGATTTTGTTGGGCAGAAGCTCACCAACTGGAATGATGAACTCATAATGAAATTCTACTCAATAGCACACTTCTATCCAGATGGGAGGATAGTTTGGATGTCTGAAGGTACAAGGTACCAGTCAATTGTTGAGGAGTGGGCAAATATGATAAATGCCCCAAAGGAAAATGATGATGACCTGGATGTATATGCCAAGAAGAAAATGGGACACAATACCATGGCACATATGTACAAGGAGATCCCAGACAAAGCCCTAGAGACTTTCTCTTTTGGATCAGTCCACTTTCTTCTGTCAGGGCTGCCTACAATCAACTGGATCCTATGGCACACTCTATTGCCTAAGTCTGGTGACCACAACATGATCAGAGGGCATGAAATCAACATGTTGCATTTGTTTGATGTGCCTCAGAAATTCAAGGTCATGAGCCTTATAGTAGAAACCATTAAGAGGACTGCAATAGATCATAAGAGGAGTTATGGATATGCCCCTCAGATTCAGGAGTTGATTAACTCAAAGATGGGCACAGGCAAATATCTATTGGATAGGGAACATTTTCCTCTCTATCCAGACTTTGAGGACAATGAGGTTATCATGAATGAGGATGATCCATCATCAGTTCAAGATCAAGAGAAGAATGAGAAGGCAAGGAAGGAGAAGGCTGCTAAGATGCCAACTCAAGAGGAGGCATCTGAGTATTTCTTGAAGAACAACCAGGAGAATCTTGGTTACTTGATAGCATCAACACTGAGGATTGAGAAGGGGTTGGCCACCTTAACTCAGAATCAGGAAAGCTTGGAGAGAATCATGGAACAAAAATTCTATGATCTTGATGTCAAGGTAACTGAGATTCAGTCAGTCGTGGAGCAGCTGCAGGATGACATGCAGGAGAGGAAGGGCAAGACTACCACTAATGTATTTACCAGAGTACCTAGAGCTCAGAGGTCAGCTGCAGTGCCAGTGCCAGACACTAGAGCAACATCATCTGCACCAGCCACAGCTCCTACAGCTCCAGTGCAACCAGCTCCAGCACCAACTCTTCCAGCTCCCTCTACATCAACTGAAGCCTTCGTCCAAGGAGCCATCTCTACACCACCAATTGAAGATCAAGCCTGAGAGTCGATCTAGCACTATGCATTTTCTATGAACTTTTTGGTAACTTTTTGCCAAAGGGGGAGAAAAATGTATAGATCATAGGCTTCGAGAGAGAGAGTGTGTTGCTTTTATTCTCTCTTGCTTTGGTGGTTTAAAACTTGTTTGCTTTTGATTGCTTGAGATACTATGCTATTCTTGTGAGACATTGATGATCATGTGTTTGATCTTAAGCTACACTTATGCATGTTTGATGATATTATCTTACCTATCCTATGTGATCATTCACTTTGCTTGGTGATGAGTGCATGTATTCAATCTTTATCATTTTGAGCGCTCCACCAAGATGTATGTGACATCGAAGAGTAAGCCATGAGCCTAATTCCTTGTGCATTTGCAGTCCAAAGCAAATCTTAAACTATGCACAAATTTAGGGGGAGCTCTTGCTTATCACATACTTCTCAAAGCGACGATGTTTTTCAATCTTATTATCATTTGTCGAAGCTTTGATCTATATGTTGTCATCAATTACCAAAAAGGGGGAGATTGAAAGTGCAACTATCCCTAGGTGGTTTTGGTAATTCGTAACAACATATAGCTCATTGAGCTAATGCTATTCCAAGACATATATTTCAGGAAAGCTCAATGAATGGCATGGCATGGATGATGAAAGTGGATCCCACAAAATACTAAGGACAAATGATTGGCTCAAGCTCAATAGCTCAAGACTCTTCATTTTATATTTTAGTGATCCAAGATCACATTGAGTCTATAGGAAAAGCCAATACTGTCAAGGAGGGATGAGGTGTTGCTTAATGAGCCTCTTGCTTCATGTGCTTAGTGATATGCTCCAAAACCCTCAGCTACTTTCTCACATCCACAAATGACCTAAACCCAAAGCCAAAATCGGTCACACCGATTCTTCTTATCCGGCGCCACCGATTTCAAATGTCATAGCCACTGCCACAAACCCTAGGCAAATCGGTTCTACCGATAGGGATCTCGGTCTCACCGAGATGGGATTGTAATCTCTCTGTTTCCCTTCGTAATGTTTCGGTCAAACCGAAGTGAGCGATCGGTCCCAATGAGATTGCAATGTAAACTCTCTGTTTCCCTTTTGTAACATTTCGGTCTCACCGAAAAGAGCAAATCGGTCCCACCGAGTTTACCTGACCAACTCTCTGGAAAGCTTATTAACAAAAACGGTCTCACCGAGTTTGTGTAATCGGTCTTACCAAGATTACGTTATGCCCTAACCCTAACCGAATTGGTCTCTCCGAGTTGCATGTCAGTCCCACCGAAAAGCACTAACGGTCACTAGGTTTACTAAATCGGTCCGACCGAGTCTGTTGAATCGGTCCCACCGAGTTTTGTAAATTGTGTGTAACAGTTAGATTTTGTGTGTAGGCTATATATACCCCTCCACCTCCTCTTCATTCGGGGAGAGAGCCATCAGACTAAACCTACACTTCCAACTTACCATTTCTGAGAAAGAACCACCTACTCATGTGTTGAGGCCAAGATATTCCATTCCTACCATCTGAATCTTGATCTCTAGCCTTCCCCAAGTTGCTTTCCACTCAAATCTTCTTTCCACCAGATCCAAATCCTATGAGAGAGAGTTGAGTGTTGGGGAGACTATCATTTGAAGCACAAGAGCAAGGAGTTCATCATCAACGCACCATTTGTTACTTCTTGGAGAGTGGTGTCTCCTAGATTGGCTAGGTGTCACTTGGGAGCCTCCGACAAGATTGTGGAGTTGAACCAAGGAGTTTGTAAGGGCAAGGAGATCGCCTACTTCGTGAAGATCTCCCGCTAGTGAGGCAAGTCCTTCGTGGGCGACAGCCATGGTGGGATAGACAAGGTTGCTTCTTCGTGGACCCTTCTTGGGTGGAGCCCTCCGTGGACTCACGCAACCGTTACCCTTCGTGGGTTGAAGTCTCCATCAACGTGGATGTACGATAGCACCACCTATCGGAACCACGCCAAAAACATCTGTGTCTCCAACTGCGTTTGAATCCTCCAAACCTTTCCCTTTACTTTCTTGCAAGTTGCATGCTTTAATTTCCGCTTCCTATATACTCTTTGCATGCTTGCTTGAACTGTGTGATGATTGCTTGACTTGTCCTAAGATAGCTAAAATCTGCCAAACTCTAAAATTGGGAAAAGGTTAAGCTTTTAATTGGTCAAGTAGTCTAATCACCCCCCTCTAGACATACTTCAAGGTCCTACAAAATCTTCAAGGATTGCCACACGAGCAAGATGAAGGGCATGAGCACACCAATTCAAGCCGCTGTTGTAAGTCCTTACTCCTCCTGCCTTTGAACTGATTAGTACTGTGATGTGTTCATTTAACTACTTGGTTTGCAGCCAATGTCAGTTACTCTATTCACTTTTATACACAGTTGTCTTAATGTATCATTTCACCTTACATGGTTGAAAAGAGATGAAGGATATTCTTTTGCTCTTGATCTGTAATCTAGTTGTTATGTTCACGTGCACACACAATGATAAAATAGCATGTTTGTTTTATATCTGTTTGCCCATGATGTGAATGATGTCATACTATGTTCATCCTACTTTAGACCATGTCTCTTTATCCTTAGATGTCAACGATGTGAGGAAATAGACAATACAGTAGGCATGCTACATGGACATATGTTCCGAAAGTGATTTTATTATGTAGTTGGCACTACAATACATGCTAATGTATTAAAGTAGTTCACCAAAATAAGTTATGTATAAACATGTAACCCACTTTGTTTGTTTTTTGTCTCATTAGTAACTTATCTGGTACACTAATCTACAAGTTCAAACTTTCAGGAAGCTACGGAACAAATGATTGAACAACCACAACCACCTAAAGGCGACGAGGCTACCATAGGCACAATGTCACCTCTTGCTGCAGTGCGTCAGTATCTCTCCACTAACAGTGCAAAAAGCATCTTGCTGCAGTGCATCAGTATCTCTCCACTAACAGTGCAAAAAGCACCTTCCTGGTAATTCTGGGTTAGTTGTCTAGGTAACCTCGTCCAAATCGCCTACTGAACAAAATCTTCCTGCTAGACAGAGTGATATATCTGTGCTCCAGACACAAGTCCAATCCCTAATGGATGTCATTTCGGAAACAAGAATAGTGGTTGACAAATGTCGTCAAGATATGAATGGTTTTGAAACTAGACTATCAGACATTCTCTTTGTTGTTCAAGAGCAATGGTGGAAAAAAGGTGAAGATCGTGCTGCTCCATAAAATTCTACAGCCTGAAACATTAGCACTCAGGTCAACTGATCTGTGCTTCTATACATCTGATGGTGCTATTATCTGGAAGGAGTGTAAACTTTATGCCAACAGGCCTTTTGTTGTATGGTTGGAATTTTTTTTGTCGTGATACAACATTTATGATGCTGCCATAGGCTGCATTAATTACAATGCTATTTTTTGTATAGTGTTGGTTTATCTTAGTAATGTATTCGGCCGAAAGCTTCGTAGGAGCCCAACATGCCAACATTCGTCGGGCCCATTCCAATTGGGCTAAAAACGATTACGAGCCGAAATCGGCATGTATCCCACTAAAAATATCTGGGCCTAAATCAGCATAAGCTTTCATATTTTTCTGGTAGGCATGTGCCCATAGTGGGCCTTTAACAGGCCTAAACATAATTTGGGTCCTCGGTAAAAATAGGCCGTTTATAGGTGTAAATATCTTGAGCCCATAAAAAACATGGGCCTTTAATAGACCGAAAGTGAGATTGGGCCCTGATTGTGCCAAATAACCCATTGGTCTTAGCAGGCTGAAATGGTGGCCCATTTACGATGCGGATCTTTGACAGGCCGAAATTCGGACAGGCCGTAAATGCGCCGACCTAATACACGGGCCTTTAACAGGCCGTAACTTTGGCCGGGCTAGATTATCGTCATTTTTATATGGGCCGTTAATGGGCCTGATATGATGTTGGGCCACATATGGCCCATGGTTTTCGTCCGGCGTTAACATGCCGAAAATGACAACAGGCCAAAAGTGGCCCAAATCTGTAGTGGGCCTCTATCAGGCCGAATGTCAAATAGGGCCGAATATGACCCAAATCCTTAATGGTCGTTTATGGGCCAAAAGTTTTGATGGCCTGTAAATGGGCCCAAATGAAGCAGGACCTTTAACAGGGCGGAAATACACTGGGCCGTAATTTGACCCAAATACTTAGCAGGCTATTAACAGGCCAGAAGTGATCATGGGCCGTGATGATGACAAGTTTAGGATAGGCTGTTGACGGGCCAATTTGACACTAGCCGTACGGGCCTTAACAGAGAATGTTGGGCCTTTAGCTGGGACGGCCCATTTTGGTCTGCAAAATCTTGTGGGCCTTTAGCTGGGCAGGCCCATTGTGGTCCGCTAAATCTTGTGGGCCTTTAGCTGGGCCGGCTCATTATGGTTTGCAAAATCTTGTGGGCCTTTAGCTGGGACGGCCCATTATGTACTGCTAAATCTTATGGGCCTTCAATTGGGTCGGCCCATTTAAACTTTATGGGTCACTTTTGGGCCCGTCCACGTGTCAACATATCATAGGCCCATCTCGACCGTTGGATGAGTGACACCTGTGCCAACGCGGAGCTGATGCGTGGATCCATCGGCCAATGGGAATTTTACACGTGGAAAATCGGCATTGGTCGTGGCTGTTAGCGGGTTATCGGATCCAAAACCGGACCCAATAGCTTAACGGCGGTTAACGGCGTCCCGTTACGGTGGATGCCACGTGTCGGTCACCCTTGACAAAAGCACTTCTATGACGCGTGATTTATCATCATGGAAGTGGACACTTCCGTGATGATAATTTTGGTAATGCCATGGAACACTTCTACGACAGCACAGGTATGACTATCTTGATTCTGTCATAAAATCGTCATGGATGTACATGCATGACAAAAAACGCGACCTACTGTGACAAACACGTATCATCACGGAAGTGTATTTTTTTGTAGTGGGAGGCGCGTGGCGCAGGAGTGCCTCAAGGTGAGGGCTGGTCATCTTGAATTGGTGGAGGAGGACTGTGACCACCCATTGGGGGAGTGGCTCCCCTCCCCGTCCCGCCTATAAAAGGAGGGGCAAAGGGAGGGCGGAGTCATCCATCTTTTCGCTCCTCCTCCTCTGTTTTCTGATTCTTGTTGGTTATGCTGAAGGGAAGAGCCTGGGGCCAGGAGGCTCTTGGTTGGGGCTAGTGTTGCCAAATGCTAGTGTTGGTGCCCGAGGAGTGAGCCTGGTCCTTGTTGAGGTGAATCTCTTGGCGTCTTCGGGGCTCGTCCGGGGGGCATGGCTGGAGATCACTGGTAATCCCAGCACTGCCCCTCCCAGAGGTCTTGGGACTGATGTCGATGAGAGGCGCGCCTTCTTGCCCGCCAAGGTGGGGGGCAGTGTGCCTCGAGCCCCCTAGCCATCTTGGTCGCTCGCCGTCTCTCCAGAGAAGATGCTGGGCCGGAGTCTTGGCGCTTCTCGGGAGCAACGGTGGTGAGGAGAAAATGAGGGAAGATGGAGAAGGCAGGTGGTATAGGCACTATTCAAGAATTCATCCGATTAATCAGTTAACGGACAAGTTAATCGCTACTCTTAGGATGACCGAATCGAATAGTACTTATTCATCATGTTAACTTGTGAGGCCGGTTAATTGGCCTATCAGACCGATTAATTGATTATTAGGCCGATTAATCGCTGCTGACCCATTAACTTGTGGGTAAACAAAGCCCAAAGTTTTGCCCCGTAACCCATCCCATCCCACTCTCACTCCTTAGTAGCTTGGGTTCGACCAAACAGTAGCATATTTTGGTATATTACATAGCAGAGAACATGAGAGTATGGTATAAGACATAAAAAACTAGATATATGCTGGCAACTTCCTATTTAATCTACCAATTAATGGTGGAACTGTTAATCTAGTTAATAGGATGATTCACTGATTAATCATTACTCCCAAGCCAACCGAGCAGCTACCAGTTACCGATTTCTTGAACAATGGGTACAGGACAGAGTACAATGACGTGGATGCCTTCACCTCCGACCAGCGACCTGCTGCCTTGTCTTTCCGTTCTTCCCCTCCCTCCCCGGCACCAGCATCACCAGCCTCCTTTGGTGATAGTCAGGGAGGGATGTTCTCTTGGCGCCCTCGTCTCCCCTCCAGCAGTCTTCTAGCTGAATTTTGGTGGATGACTCCATCGGTGCTCAAGCCGAGGCTTCTTGCGGGCTCTGGAGGTGGTGACCAGAGAGCGCCGCCTTGTCCCCGCACTCCTCCTTCGCAGCCTCACCACTCCCGGTCTTGTTAGGCCGCACCGTGGGGGTCGCGATGGGACTGGGATGGGCTCCTGCTTGGGGGCCCTTTTCTCGTCTTTTCCTCCTTCTGCCGAAGTGCCTGATGGAGGGAAAACGAAAAGAGGAGATTACAGGGCACTTATCTTTTTTTAATCTTAAACATGTAGGCACTTGCCAAATTTTAATTCAAATAATGTAATCTCCCTAGTCCATGTTTGTGTTCTGTAATGCTTGTACTTGTATCAACATGTTAATGAAAAAGGTAAACCTTGCTGGGAACCCGTGCATGTGTATGTCCATGCAGAGGTGGGATGCCTCCTTAACGTAAATAAATGAGTTTTCCCTAGCAGGATACCCTGCCGACACCCTTTTTGTCTACTGGAGAACTGTGTATATAGGGCAAAAGATAAAGGGACCAGCCCCCCGCCAACTTCCTTTTACCAAAGGCCACTGCAACCATCCTGACCGAAGCAACGTTCGAGTCAAGGATGGGAGCACCTAAGTCTCAAGAGAGTGGCGAGGTTCTCTAATGCACAAGTTATAGCTTACAGAACACAAATGGACAAGAGGTAGAACTTATCTGTTTTGGCTTGCTGGGGATCGCAGTGCCGGGCCATCTTCTCAGCTCCTTGTCGAAGCCAAGTTCACAGCAGGAACCTGCAACTTCATGCAGATGAGAATGCATGCCGGATGCGGTCCTATCTATATGCATATGCAAATGCTCATGAAATGCTTATGCAATGATCTTGGAATGCTCATGCATGCATGTGACTTGGTCGGGGGCCCCCACAACGCTTTGTTTATTTTCTCTTGCACAGGGTCATCGCCCTGGCTTTGTACAAGGGGTTACATGCAGCTGAGGCAAGGCCTGTACAAAAGGGTGGCTGCCAGGCCCGATAACCGTGCCTTATGGGTAGAACTTGTGAGATGCTCAATATTCCATAAGTTTTGCAATTGAATGCCATCTCTGATCTCCAGATGGACTGCGCATGGTCTGGTGACTCGTACTGCCCGGTAAGGGACTTCCCACTTCGCCGACAACTTGTTTGTACCCTTGGCAGACTGAACACATCTAAGGACAATGTCGCCTCTCAAAACACCGGGCATGAACCCTGTGGCTATGATAGTGATGCAGGGCTTGCTGATAGTGTGAAGCACGTGTGGTATCCCGGAGATGGTTCTCCTCGTGTAGCGCAACATCGTCATGTTGGTGCTGATCTTGCGCTACTTCATCATAGGCAAACACTCGAGGCGACCCATAAATGAGTTCCGTGGGGATAACTACTTCTGCCCCGTAGACCAGGGAGAAGGGAGTCTGCACAGTAGCTCGGTTTGGTGTTGTTCTGAGGGACCAGAGAACTATCGACAACTCATCAATCCACCACATGTCGTGCTTTTGAAGCGTATCAAAGGTTCTTGTCTTGAGTCCTCGCAGCACTTCAGTGTTCGCCCTCTCAGCTTGTCCATTGCTCCGAGGGTGTGCCACAGAGGCAAATGAGATCTTGCATCCGAGGGCATGAACATATTGCATGAAGGCGCGGCTCGTGAACTGGGTGACGTTGTCGGTAATGATCCTTGTCGGGACTCCAAAACGGCACACCATTTCTTTCAAGAACTTGATAGCTGACTGAGCAGTCACCTTTCTCGAGGCAGTCACTTCTGGCCACTTTGTAAACTTGTCGATAGCAACAAACAAGAATTCAAAGCCCCGATTGCTTGGGGGAAGGGGCCGAGGATATCGAGCCCCCAGACCGAAAATGGCCATGATAGAGGGATTGTCTGAAGAGCTTGGGCAGGCAGGTGGGTTTTCTTGGAATAGAACTGGCAGGCTTCACACTTGGTGACTAGCTCGACCGCATCTTGGGGGGTAGTGGGCCAATAGAATCCTTGCCGGAATGCTTTCCCAACTAATGCCCTTGATCCAATGTGGGAGCCGCACATGCCTTTGTGTATCTCAGCCAGCAGTTCCTTTCAGCTTCACCTCGGTCGCTGGGAAGCTCTCCGGTTTGGAGGAAGTGGACAATGTGCCTTACCCAAGTTGGAGACTGGGTCTCGTCAACGAGAACTGGCGGCTCCTCCTCTACTGCGGGAGCACATGCCTCGTTCACGGGGTTCCTGGGCCCGGCTGGAGGGTGCGGTCCGGCAGGCGGCGAGGAGTTGTTTCCGGCAGGGTCTCTGCCGGGAGCGGACGGCTCTTCTGGGAGAGGCGTACCGGAGTCCAATTTCCTCCTTTTCCGGGCTATTGTTGCTAGGGATATGGAGGGCTGAGCAAGATGGAGAACAAAAGTCCCTGGTTCCACAGGAAGCTTTTGCCTAGCACACTTTGATAGATGATCAGCTATGCTATTTTCCACACAGGGTATGTGTTGGGTTTGCAGTCAAAGCGTTCCTCCAATATCCTCAACTCCAACTCCATATATTCACTTTCGGGGAGAAAAAAATTAGAGAGAAGGATTCATCATGTTTTACGATACGGAGCCACCGCCAAGTCCTAATCTTCCTCGGGATGGCTGATCTGGAGACCATTCGGGTCTCCGGAGAGGGAATCCGTCGCCATCATCATCATCAACCATCCTCCATCACCAATTTCATGATGCTCACCGCCGTGCATGAGTAATTCCATCGTAGGCTTGCTGGACGGTGATGGGTTGGATGAGATTTACCATGTAATCGAGTTAGTTTTGTTAGGGTTTTATCCCTAGTATTCATTATGTTCTAAGACTGATGTTGCTATGACTTTGCTATGCTTAATGCTTGTCACTAGGGCCTGAGTGCCATGATTTCAGATCTGAACCTATTATGTTTTCATGAATATATGTGAGTTCTTGATCCTATCTTGCAAGGTAATAGTCACCTACTATGTGTTATGATCCGACAACCCCGAAGTGACAATAATCGGGACCACTCTTGGCGATGACCGTAGTTTGAGGAGTTCATGTATTCACTAAGTGTTAATGCTTTGGTCCGGTACTCTATTAAAAGGAGGCCTTAATATCCCTTAGTTTCCAATAGGACCCCACTGCAACGGGAGGGTAGGACAAAAGATTTCATGCAAGTTCTTTTCCATAAGCACGTATGACTATATTCAGAATACATGCCTACATTACATTGATGAACTGTAGCTAGTTCTGTGTCACCCTATGTTATAACTGTTGTACGAGGAATCGCATCCGACATAATTAGCCATCATTGATCCATTGCCTACGAGCTTTTCACATATTGATATTTGTTTAGTTACTTCTCTGTTGTCACTATTACGATTACTACATTACTGCTACTGTTACTTTTGCCACCGTTACCGTTACTTCCATACTACTTTGCTTCTAAATACTTTGCTACAGATATTAAATCTTTCAGGTGTGGTTGAATTGACAACTCAGCTGCTAATTCTTGAGAATATTATTTGGCTCCCCTGGTGTCGAATCAATAAATTTGGGTTGAATACTTTACCCTCAAAAATTGTTGCGATCCCCTATACTTGTGGGTTATCAAGACTATTTTCTGGCGGCGTTGCCAGGGAGCATAGCTCTATTCTTTGAGTCACTTGGGATTTATATCTGCTGATCACTATGAGGAACTTGAAATATGAAAGGACCAATATTTTTCCCTCAACTATGAGGGGACGTAAGGAACTGCCATCTAGCTCTGCACTTGATTCACCTTCTATTATGAGTAAATTTGCGAAACTTATACCTGCTATTGATTCTGATATGTCGCATGTTATTGATGATGCCACTCCTGTTATGCTTCATGCTTATGATGATACTACTTCTATGCTTGATAATATTGTGCCATTAGGTGAATTTCTTGATGAACAACTTGCTAGGGTTAGAGAGAATGAAATTATTGAAACTGATAATATTGATGAAAGTGATGATGAAGATTCTCCCCCTAGATATGAATTGTCTAATGTGCCTGAGGGTTATGTTATGGATGAAGAAACTGCTAGAGATGTTTTTGCTTGCAAAGATAGAAATGATCTAAAGAAACTGTTAGCTAAGCTGAAAGAAAAGTTTTTGAATGCTAGAATGAAATATGAACCTGCTTTTGCTACTTCACCTATCTGTATTTTTGATAAGGATTATGATTTCTCTATCGATCTTGAGTTAATTAATTTGGTTGAATCTGATCCTTTTCATGGCTATGAATCTAAAACTGTTGTGTCACATCTTACTAAATTGAATGATATAGCCACCCTATTTAGTCATAAGGAAAAAATTTGCTATTACTATATCCTTAAGTTATTTCCATTCTCATTATAGGGTGATGCTAAAATATGGTTTAATTATCTTTCTCCTGGTTGTGTGTGTAGTTCCCTTGATATGATTTATTACGTCTCTGCAAAATACGTCCCCGCTCTTAAAAAACAAGCTACTTTAAGGGAAATATATAATTTTGTGCAAATTGAAGAAGAGAGTCTCCTACAAGCTTGGGGGAGTCTTCTCCAATTACTTAATGCTTTGCCTAATCATCCTCTCAAGAAAAATGAAATGCTTGATATCTTTTATAATGGACTAACCAATGCTTCCAGAGACCACCTGGATAGTTGTGCTGGTTGTGTTTTCAGGGAAAGAACTGTTGAACACGCTGAATTGCTATTGAATAATATATTGAGCAACGATAATGATTGGACACTTCCTGAACCAACTCCTAAGCTGACTCCGAAGAAAAGGGGTATTCTATTTCTCAGTCCTAAAGATACGCAAGAGGACAAAGAAATCTATGAAAGAAAAAGGTATTAAAGTTGAAGATGTTAAGAATTTACCACCCATTGAACAAATACATGGTCTTGATAACCTGACACAAGTAGTAAAGGTAAATTCTCTCTATAGATTTGATGAAGGTGATATCCCTCGTTATAAGTCTGCTAGCCAATGCTTGGATGAGTTTGATAATTTTATTGTTAAACAAGAAAACTTCAATGCTTATGTTGGTAGATAATTGAAACGTAATGCTTATATGATTGAACACTTGAGTGATTATATGTCTAGAGTTAAAGGTGACCTTAAGCTTAATAGTAAACATGCATCTATGGCAACAACTCAAGTAGAACAAGTGCTTAAAGCATAAGATGATTTGCTCAATGAATTAAATAATAAAAATAATGATAATGTTGTTAGAGTTATGACTAGAGGTGGTAGAATGACTTAGGAACCTTTGTATCCTGAGGGACATCCTAAGAGAATTGAGCAAGATTCTCAAAGAACTAATATTGATGCACCTAGTCCTTCTAAGAAAAAGAAAAAGAAAGATGATATGACTTTGCATGATTCTAGTGAACCTATTGTTGACACACCTGAGAATCCCAATGATATTTCTATTTCTGATGCTGAAACACAATCTGGTAATGAACATGAACCTAGTGATAATGTTAACGATGATGTTCATGTTTATGCTCAACCTAGTAATAACAATGATGTAGAGATTGAACCTGCTGTTGATCTTGATAACCCACAATCAAGGAATCAACGTTATGATAAGAGAGACTTCGTTGCTAGGAAGCACGGTAAAGAAATAGAACCATGGGTTCAGAAACCCATGCCATTTCCTCCTAAACCATCCAAGAAAAAGGATGATGAGGATTTTGAGCGCTTTTGTTGAAATGATTAGACCCATGTTTTTGCGTATGTGTTTGACTGATATGGTTAAAATGAATCCTTATCCTAAGTATATGAAAGATATTGTTACACATAAAAGAATGATACTGGAAGCCGAAATTTCCACCGTGCTTGCTAATTATACTTTTAAGGGTGGAATACCAAAGAAACTAGGAGATCCAGGAGTACCAACTATACCATGCTCCATTAAAAGAAACTATGTTAAAATTGCTTTATGTGATCTTGGAGCCGGTGTTAGTGTTATGCCTGTCTCTTTATATCGTAGACTTGATTTGAATAAGTTGACACCTACTAAAATCTCTTTTCAAATGGCCGATAAATCAACTGCTATACCAGTCGGTATTTGTGAGGATGTGCCTGTTGTGGTTGCAAACGTTACTATTTTAACGGACTTTGTTATTCTTGATATTCCCGAGGACGACAGTATGTCGATCATCCTTGGTAGACCTTTTCTAAATACTGCAGGGGCTGTTATTGATTGCAACAAAGGCAATGTCACTTTTCATGTTAATGGTAATGAGCATACGATACACTTTCCGAGGAAACAACCTCAAGTCCACAGTATCAATTATATTGGAAAAATTTCAATGATTACTATTGGAGGTTTTGAATTTCCTCTTCCTACTGTCAAAAAGAAATATGATATTCTTATTATTGGGGACATGCATATCCCCGTTGAGGTAACCTAGTGTTATTAAAAAATTCTCCGGTGTCATGTTATTCAGAGGAAGTGTGCTAGCAAGACTTGATCAACCTTGTTAGTGGATTCCTTTTGACGAGCATGCGATGGATGAAGTTAGAAAGCACAACCTTCTGTACCCTTCTTTTACTTTTTGTTATTTAGATGAAATAATGCAAAAATATTATTTTCTGTATGTTTTCTGAATTATCCATGCAATAAAAAATACCTTGAAAATAAAACTTCTCCAAATGCCCTGAAAATGAAGTATGATTTTTTTAGAATACTTAAGAATTTCTGGCACTCAGAACACACCAGGTGGACCCACCATTTGGCCACGAGGGCACAAGGCACGCCCCTACCTCGTGGGCCCCACGTGGACCCCCTCCACTTTTTCCTGTGACCACTCACTTTGTCTTCCTCCAGAAAAAATCCCCCCATAGCTCAAACACGTGTTCTAGCTCATCTTGCTGTCGTTTTCGATCTCCTTGCTCAAAGCTCCATTCACAAAACAGTTTTCGGAGATTGTTCTTCGGTATGTGACTCCTCCAATGGTCCAATTAGTTTATGTTCTAGTGCTTTATTTATTGCAAATTTTTCCTGCTGAGGTGACCCTGTTCTTGAGCTTGCATGTCAAGTTTATATGGTCCAAAGTAGTTTTAATGCATGATATAGCCTCTAGGCACTTGTGGGAGTAGTTCCTATCAATCTTGTTGAGTTTATTTTGAGTCACTAAAAATTTCAAAAAAAATTCAGCGAAAGAAAATGATGAAGAGATTGTTGAGGGGCTCCTCGAGACGAAGCTCGAAGGATAAGCAGAATGAGGAGAACAAAAAGCCCAAATACAATCTTCCTTGCACCGCGGAGGTCCGGCCGTGTGAATGGCCTTGTGATGCGTTCTTGAAGGCTGCCGGAATTTACACGACTTCTATTACTTGGATCAGAATGCAGGCCTCACCGACTTCCTCCATGACCAGCGCGAACAGTGTCTCCTACTCACTAATATTTTCGTGCAAATTTTTTATTTCCATGCTAAGAAATCACCACCTTCAGTGGAGTTTCACTTATATGATGAGGTTAAGGAGATGTCGCTCCATGATTTTTGTTTGGTTTGCAAGCTACCCTTTATGGGCAGCATCGGGGAACCACATCCTAGCGATGTGGATGGATTTATTGATAGGATTGCTAGAGAAACAAGGAAAGTTTCAGATGCAAGAAATACTAGTATACATTTTCCTGTTCTATGTTACTTTGCGATATTTGCTAGCAGATGCTTAATTGGTCGCGGGAACAATGGAAACCTTAGTGCTCCTGACCTTGTTATTTTGCGTCGCGCTTTGTATCATGATACAACCTTCAGTTTAGGTGCTATTGTTGCTAAACGGTTAAGTATAAACCGTACAAAGGGCCCCATCTTTGGTGGTATCTTGGTTGCACGCCTTGCTAAACACTTTGAGATACCTATTAGGCATTATGAGAAAGAGGAAAAGTTGTTGCCCGCTATTTTTCTAGATTATAAGAGTATGGTAACACATGAATTTATTGTTAAAAATAAGAAGCAGATGCTTAAGTATAACTTGATATTTGATAAAACTCACTATGAGACTATTACCTTGCCTGCACCCTCTTTGTTTAACATACTTTCAGACTCCTACCTCATCTTGCCCAAGGCCATTTATGCATACTGGAATCTGACACAAGTTCCAGAGCCTGAGCTAGAGCCACCACTTGATCCCTATCGACAGTCTATTTATCAGTGGGATCCAGAGGAGATCGCTAACCAGTGGTACCCTGAGGACCCTCCTCAGTACACCGGAGAGTAGCTTCGATCCATGGGCATAGACCAACTTAGGCCAAAAGCCTAATCTTGGGGGAGTATGTATTTCTCACCGACATTACAATCATGTTCACACACTCATGCTAGCTGTCGGTGCTCATACTTTTTCATTGTACTATCCATGCTAGTTTATTTTCTTTTCTTGCTTTCTTCTTGTGTGTTTGAAAAACCTGAAGCAAAAACCAAAAAAATTATTTATAGCTTTTAGCTAGTTTACTTTCCATGCTTGCAGTAGTAACTAAAAGAAAACCCAAAAGGATTTCTTGTTCTTCTTTTGCTTGTTGGGAGCTTTCCAGTGTAAATAATTTTATTTCTTTTCTTTTCTTTGGGGGTCGAGAGGAGAAGACCACGATCAAAATGTTGAGTGGCTCTCATATGCATTATTGTTGATCTAACCAAGAGCCTATATTATCTTGTCCTCTCTTTTGTATTAAATGCTTGCAGATTCCAGCTTAGTCCAATGCACGTGCACTATTATATTATCCACACCGTTCGGTCGTGCGAGTGAAAGGCAGTAATGACGATATATGATGGACTGTTTGAGATGAGAGAAGCTGGTATGAACTCAACTTATCTTGTTTTTGTAAATATGATTAGTTCATTATTCTTGATTCAGCCTATTATGAATGAAACATGCTTGCAATGACAATTAGAGATTATAGTTGCTCATGCCATGCATAATTAGCTAGGAATTTATAATGGTTTACCTTGCGTGCCAACATGCTATTTAAACAATTGTGATGTGGTATGATAGGGTGGTATCCTCCTTTGAATGATTCAAGTGGCTTGACTTGGCACATGTTCACGCATGTAGTTGAAACAAAATCAACATAGCCTCCACGATATTTATGTTCATGGTGATTTATATCCTACTCATGCTTGCACCCATTGTTGATTAATCTTAATGCATGTTCATGACTGTTGTCGCTCTCTAGTTGGTCGCTTCCCAGTTGTCGGTGTCCTAGGAACGGGGGCCCCCAGACTTGCCTGCCTGTGGCGTGGCTCAAGCAGAGGCCCAGTGCAGCCCATCTTCATCAACTCAAGCTCAAGACCCTCGCGAGGGACCAAGCCTCGCGGGGCGGATGACTTGAAAGCATCCTCAGGAGTAGCCTCGTCAGGCTGGCTCATGAGGAGGCGGAGAGATCAATGCAGGGGTACCTCGTGAGGTGCCCGTGACGCAAGCCATGACGATCAAAGCCAGGTGGGCGCCGGCCTGCGTAGTGTCCTTGTTTCCCCTTTGGTGCAAAGGGAGCAAGCACAGGCCAATGCCTCTGGAAAAGGCTACCATTTCGGTGAAACAAGACCAAGACCAGTGGAACGGCAGGAAGGAGGTCACCGTGGAGCCCAGGATGGCGTCATCATCAGAGCCTTTGACAGGCGAGGACCGACTTTAGTCAGGATAAGTTTACTAGATGTTCCCCTTCAAAATGGCCAATTGTTGGCGCCCTTCCCGCTCAATATTTGGGAAGAGGACCAGGGCCTCTTACTCTATATATAGGGCTAGCCACCATAGTATAGAGGCATCTCGAATCGACCCCTCCAAAGGGACAACACCACCGCAAGAACACCCCTCGCGAGGCTGTTCTTCCCTTGTACTGTTCATCATCAACCCCAGAGGCAATCCACCACACCACAAACTAGAGTAGGGTATTACACCACAACGGTGGCCCGAACTACTATAAACCTTGCGTCTCTTGTGTTGTTCATCGTGTAGCCTAGATCCTTTGCGAAGCAACGAGACGCGAGTTGGTAGAGGAGAGATCTTCGCGCGCACCCCAGTGTTCGAACCTCAAGGGTCTGCTGGAACCCGCAATCCGACATTTGGCGTGCTAGGTAGGGGTGCGCCGGAATCGTGTCTTTGGCCGTCTTGCGTTTCGCCGTCCGTCGCATCCATGTCTGACGCTCGTCGAGCCCGCGTCGAGCACCGGGCTGCTCTCGCGTCCCATGTCGCCCAGCCAGCCCCCGTCAGCGGGACTCCCCGTCGTTCCACGTCGCCTGCCGCCCACGCCGCCACCAGCCCGACGGGGAATGAGCAACAGGCTTCGTCGCTGCAGCCCTCGGTGTGGCGGGAAGGCCGCACCGCTACCCCGTCGCTGACGCCAGCGACCTTGTCGTCGCACGCTCGTCGCGCTCCCGCGGACGCGCACGCCGCGTTGCTCCTAGCACGTGAGCTCCTGCACTACCGCCCCGTCGATGATCTCTACAACGAGTGGCTTGCCCGCATCACCGAGCTCGTCAACACCGCAGGGGGCTCCCCTGCGCCGTCCCTTTCGCTGCCTCGCCCTCCGCCCTATGCGGGCAATGCAGCTCCGGAGGCACCTCTGCCGCCTCCCCCTCAAGAAGGCGCCCTGGCCCCAAGGCGTGTGGCCCCTGGACGGGACTCGCCGCGTCCAGCGCCCGCGCAGCAAGAAAAGAGCTGCCAAGAGATCCCTCGCCCTCAAGAAGCTGCTCGTGTGCTCCCAGCACCGGCACGTCACAACCGCGCTCCTGCTCCAGTGCGCCAAGACCCTGCGCTGCTCCTGGCGGCCGCACGCGGAGACCTCCAAGATCAAGCCCTTCGTCACCAAAGGCCTCCTGTGGCCACTGCAAGCTGTCGTGCCTTCACCGCCGAGCAGTGCAGCGTGGCCTGGCCGGGCATGTTCAAGCCGGATCTGCCTCCACGCTACGACGACACTGCTGACCCCGCGGAGTTCCTCCAGCTCTACGAGTTGGGCATCGAGGCGGCCAACAGGGATGAAAAGGCCATGGAGAACTGGTTTCCCATGGCGCTCAAGGATGGCGCCCATACATGGCTCCTCAACCTGCCTCCCAGCACGATCTCCTCTTGGGACGACATGCGCACTCGCTTCATCGCCAACTTCCAGGGTACTCATGACCGGCCCCCGGCCATGAGTGACTTGCGCCGCATCAAGCAACAGCCAGGGGAGACCCTGCAAAAGTACATCCAACGCTTCAACAACGCCCGCCTCAAGATCCCCACGGTGACTGAGGAGGCCATCATCTCAGCCTTCTCCGATGGCGTTCGAGACATCAGGAGGAAGGAAGAGCTAGCAATCCATGAGGACATGTGCACCTCACTGGAGCTATTCAACTTGGCAACCAAGTGCGCCAGGGCTGAGGAAGGACGCCTCTCCCTCCTCAAGCTTCCAGCTGCTGATCCAGAAGAGAAGAAGCCCAAGGTCAAGGACGTGAAGCGCAAAGGAGCAGTTGTGCTCACAGCTGAGCCAGATACCAAGCGAGGCAGGGATCAGCCGGAGTCGTCCAAGGGCAGCCGGTACTGCGTGTACCACGACCTCCACACCCACAACACCAATGAATGCCAGGAGCTCAGGGCTGTGCGAGATGAACGTATCGGCCGACGCCCCAAGCGCAATGATCGCGGATATGGCCGAGGAGGAGGAAGAGGTGGAGGACGATGGGAATACCGTGGCCCTCGCCAGGGGTGGCGTGACCGACCTCGCGAGGACCGCTGGCAGGATCAGCCTCACGAGGGAGGCTGGAGGGACCAGCCTCGCAAGGACCGCCCGCAAGGCAATGCAGGCCTCCCTCCGCTACCGCCACCACCAAGGAGGAATGAAGACCAGCATCAGGACGAGGGGACTGGGGGCTTCCAGGAGCCGCGCGCAATTGCTTGCATCCTAGGCGGAGCTCAAGCCCCAGCCTCTCAGTGCACCTTCAAGCAGTTTGCTTGCGAGGTGAATGTCGTCCTCCCAAAAACCGAAGCCTCGCGCCCTCTCCGGTGGTCCACGTGTGCCATCACGTTCAGTTCAGCGGATCAACTCAAGTGCGCAGCAATAGCTGGTGTCCTCCCAATGCTCTGCTCCCCAGTCATCAGCAACGTGCAGGTCACCAGGACCCTCATTGGTGGTGGAGCAGGACTCAACGTTCTGTCTGTCAAAACCTTCAACAATCTCCAAGTGCCGTATGATCAGCTTCAGCCAACCAAGCCCTTCTCAAGAGTCACCGACGGTTCTACCACACCGATAGGGCAAGTCCGCCTCCCTGTCACCTTCGGACAGCGCAAAAACTACCGCACTGAGCTCATCGACTTCGACGTCGCCCACATTCGCCTTCCCTACAACGCCATCCTTGGATATCCGGCCTTGGCCAAGTTTATGGTGGTGACTCAACATGGCTACAATGTCCTCAAGATGCCAGGAAGCGGTGGAGTCATCACAGTTCCCTGTGAGGAGAAGGATGCAGTGTGTTCTCTCGAGCGTGCCTTCCAGGCCGTGGCAATCGAAGACCCAGATTGCAGGAGCGGGAACCTTCCCGAGGCAGTCCCCAAGAAGAAGAAAACGTCACCTAGTCCAAACCATCAGGAGGCAGGCACGTCCAGGGGCGCCGCGCCAGGATCCGCGCCCGTCCAAGGGGCGCCTCCCTCTGTCGCATAGGAAGGTGCGCCCGGCGCCCTCCTTGGGCAAGGCTCGGGGGCTCTCTCCTGGAGGGCCACCAACTTTGCCAAGGTCACAAGGGACGCACTCGGGAACCACTTGGAGGCGTGTTTCAAAGCACATTTCCCTCAGGATGGTGTGAAGCAAGTAGGGCCAAACCCTCAGGAGTTCATCGCAAGAAGCACTCAGGAGCTGCAGGAGTCAAGAATCATGCGCGGCAGCCACCGCTTACCCGCCGTAGCTCCCCATCCAGGCGAGGATGGTGGGCTGCGCATCTGCATCGACGTACCAGGACTCAACCGAGCCGCATCTCAGGAGCGCCTCTGGCCTTCGCGCGTGGGACGTTGCGAGGGTCCACCCCACAGCTACGTTCGCATGCCTCTTGGTCTGCCGAACGCGGTCACCACTCATCAGCGCCTGCTGAGGAGCATCCTGGAGGCTCAGGAGGTTAGGCGTTACGCAGTCCTGGCAGAGATGGAGACGGTCCTTGAAGAGCCGCCTTCTCCCCCGGAGGCTCCCGAGGCTCTGAGCCCTGGGGGCTCGTGAGGATCGGCTTCCGCGCCACGGGTCGTCAGCTACTCCAGCGTTCCTTCATCTCCAACGGTATCAGGTGACGCCTTTCAAGTTTCATTTCAGCTGGGAGCACCCCCAGTGCTGCATCATTCCCAGGCCGCATGGGTCTGTCCCTGTGGCGTGTATCTCTTTTGTTCATGCCTTTAGGTTACTTTGTTGGGGGCGCCCCTCGGGCTGCATTATCCCCAAGCCGCTCGGGCCTGACCCAGTGGCGTGTATCGCTCTTGCATCTGTCTAGGTCGTGTATTTGGCCTGCCATGATTATTACTTGATGCCCCCAGAGGCGCCCTTTTTTACTTCATGTTGTCCGCTTGCACGTTAAAAGGGGGGCACCTGAGCATCGCGACTCACGGGCTCTTCCTGGCTCTCTAGCCCTCACCTCCTGGCCTTGTCCACGGCATCGCAACCTGGCATACCAGCGACGGCTAAGCTCGCTCGAGGGCCGGGACCTGAGGACGTAGAGAGTTGGCATCTAATCAATCTTGTAGGAGCACACTACAAACAAGGCCCAGAGCTAGGCGCAACCTGCCTTGAGGTAGGGCCTCGTGAGTCCCGCGCTGGCTCACGGGTGCCAAGATACACCTCATCAAGCCCTACCGTGCCAGCCACGTGTCAGGGCGGGGCTGTACACGCCCCGGGGGCTCCTCCGGGAGGGGGCCTCCTCCCACGTACCATTGGAAGCACAATGCTCCGCGTTGGCTGACGACACTGCCGAGGAGCGGCTATGCCCGTACACATATGGAAGCGCTATGCTCCGCGCTGGTGATAAACAACTGAGGGCATCCCACGGCCGCATCAACCTCAGGGAGCCCAGAGCGCAGTGTTCGGCCCTACCATAACGCCTCCCCTCGGGAGCGCCACGTGAGGGGGCTGGACATTGGGGCTACGTCCGGGCCATGCCCGGACGCATGCCACCCAGCCAGGCCCCTCGGGCCTGGTTCATCGCGCGCTACTCCCCGAGCGGAGCCAAGGTATGAAGACTGTTTGAGTGTCAAGGGGAACTCCTGAGCATCGCGACTCAGGAGCCTAACTGGTCACGTAGCCCCTCACTCCTTAGTCCCGTCCTGGTTTCTGGTCGGGGCTAACGGCGGCTGAGGTATGCGCGGGGCCGGGCCCTGCCGATGTAGAACGATAAATCCACTCCTATGTCTCCCTTTCCTACTTGCTGTTTGCGCGTCAAGGGGGACTCCTGAGCATCGCGACTCAGGAGCCTAACTGGTCACGTAGCCCCTCACTCCTTGGTTCCGTCCTGGTTTCCGGTCGGGGCTAACAGCAGCTGAGGTATGCGCGAGGCCGGGCTCTGCCAATGTAGAACACAAGCAAATAGGAAGGATAAACGCAAATCCTAAGGAATTCAAAGGCAAATATTACAGGCCATAGTTTGTTTTCACAATGCCAAATGCAAGTTTAAACGCCTCCACGAGGCATGATGCATGTTGCAGGAATTAAAACAGGACCCAAGCCACGAAGGGATCACTCTTCAGCGGCGCCGTCGCTTGTGGCGGGGTCACGCTGGGCGGCTCCACCTCCTGAGGCTGCGGAGATGGCATCATCTCGCTCAGGCCTGACGTTGATGGCGCGGAACCTCGCCAGCAAGGCCTCAGCTCGGCCCTTCACAGCCTCAGCAGCAGTAGCGGCAAGCTCGCCGCTCACAGGTTCTAGCAGGCTATCGAGGTCGACGTTGGGGTCGCGGAGGTAGACGTGGCCGAGGACACGCGTCAGCGCCACAGAAGAAAGGACACGCGCCTCGGCCTCGGCCGTGGGGCCAAGGCCGTCTGTGACATCTTCGAGCGCGCGGGCCAGGAAGGGAAGCAGCTCGGTGGGGCCGTCCCCTGCGCCAGCAAACGTCTTCTCTAAGCCGCCATCATAAAGCGTCTTCAGCGCGGCAGTAGCCTTCTCCTCCAGCTTCACGAAGGCCACCCGATCCTCAGCCAGAACCTTTGCCTTGTCGTCCAGCTCGATCCTCTCTGCCTTCAGCGCCTATTCCAGCGTCTCCAACCGTCCAAGACGCTCATCGAGCTTGACATCCCGGTCCCTGACGGCAGCTTCTCGAGTTTTCATCTCCTTCTCCTTCTGTTCGCGGTTACGGACCTCCTTGGCGAGCTCGTCGCGCAGGCCTTGCAGCTCGTCCTCCAGCGCCTTGCAGCGTCCCCGGGCATCAGCAGCGTCTCCCAAGGCAGCTTCGCGAGCGGCCTTGGCTTGGGAGGTGGCCAGCTTCTCCTCATCGAAGGCCGTCGCGGCCTGGCTCAGCGCTGCTCGAACGGAGGCGTCAGAGCGGACCCAGCCAAAGGCCAACTCTAGGCGCCCAGCCACCAGGCGGGGGTCGGCGCCCCGGAGATCTTCTCGCAGCCGGCCTAGCTCGGCAGCGGCGCGATCCAAGACGGTGGAAGGAGTCGGAGAAACGACAGTCGGTGGAGTGGGAGGAGAAGATGGCAGCGTGATCACAGCATCTGGCATTGGGGCCTTCTGAGCCTCAGCGGCCTCGACGACAGTATCAAGTGCGGATGCCTCTGGAGTCGCCAGGGCCACGGGAGCTAGATCCATGCCAGTACACACCTCCTGGCCTCGCGAGGATCACCGAGCAGGGGAGGCACGAGCCTCGCCGCCTCCCCTTCCCACCGACAAAGGCGCAACCCCGGCAGGCGAGCTTGCCCCAAGTGGGGCTGCTGAGCCCCCTTTCAACCTTTTCATCATAGGCGCCGGCCTAGCTAAGGGATACAGACGTCAAGCCTTGGCGACAGAAACAGGAAGCTAAAAATGAATCAGACACTTACTGGTCATCGGTCACGGACTCAAGCAGCCTCCGGCCGAACTTGAAGCTCGAGAGCCTACTGCTGGGGTTAGCCTCGGGAGGCCCGGAAGCAGAGGGCGTGTCGGAAGAGTTAGAGCCGACTTCAGGACGCCTTGGAGCCAGAGCAGACCCACAGGGAACCAGCCCCATCATGTCCTTCCTCAGGACCAGGGGCGAGCTCTCCCCGCCTCGCCCGTCGCCTGCCTCGTCATCGTCTGGCATGGAGCGGAGGGCGCGGGACTTGCGCCGAGGGAAGGACTCCCCCGACTCTCCATCCGTCGCCTTAGAGTCGGACTCTTCATCCTCCTCCTCTTCTTCCTCCTCCCTGCTGGAGTCGTCAGAGGACACGTTTACTGTCGCCAGCGCCACCAGATGCTCGAGAGCTTCCGCGGGCACCAGCCCCTCCCCGTTGAAGGTGGGCATGGAGTTCACCACCTGCTCCCAGTCACCGTGAAGGAACAGGGGGACAGGAGCACCCTCCAGTCTCGCCACGTCTCCTCCAACCAAGGATTGGAGAGCTGCGGCCAGATCTTCGTCGGCCAGGGCCGCGGAGCTCAGGCGGAGGGTGGCATCTGCTTCCCCGAGCCTCCACAATGGGAGCGAGTGTTCCCGAAGCGGAGCCACCCGGTGCTCCAGGAACTCCCTCAAGAGCGTCACCCCGGTCAGCTTCGTCGTCACCAGGTTTCCGGGCCTCAGGTCCGCGTTCATCCTTTTCAGCACTGCCTTCGCATGAGGGTCGACAAGCTCCGCGCGAGACCACACATCAACAGCCTTGGGCTGACCCGTGGGCAGCACCAAGCGAGGGTGGACGCGCCCAGCGTCCACCATGGCCCACTTGCTGCGAAAGCCCTCGATCCGCTTCCCGGGCTTTGATATGGCATTGGAGTTGGAGTATGCGATGAAGCTCGCGCAGGCGGAGATGTGGGCACCAGAAACCCGGAGGGAAAAGTAATGGCGCAGCAGAGCCACTGAGGGCATCACACCAACATGAGCCTCACAGTAGTAGGCGAAAATTGCCAGGAGGAGAACAGAGTTGGGGTGGAGGTGAAGAGCTTGCAAGTTGTATTGGCGAACAACAGCGAGGAAGAACTCAAAAAAGGGAGGCACTAGACCAGCGATGATGGCGCTCACGAAGAGCGGATAGAAGGTGCTCCCCTTGTCTTCAGGCTGGGCAGAGCCGATCCTGAGCGCAGCCGCCCCCTTGTTGCCCTGTGCCACCATCATCTGGCGCATGAGGGCGAGGTTCTTCTCTGACACGTTCGGGGGATCCAAAGCCGGCGAGTACCAGGCCTCGGCCGGAGTCTTGCGCCGCGCCATGGCTTGCCGAAGGTGAGGGATTGAGGCAGATCTGGAGGATTTTGGAAGCAACAAGGAGGAGAGCGAGAAAGGGGATATGGAAAGCATCCTTAGGAGTAGCCTCGTCAGGCTGGCTCGTGAGGAGGCAAAGAGATCAAGGTAGGGGTACCTCGTGAGGTGCCCGTGACGCAAGCCATGACGATCGAAGCCAGGCGGGCGCCAGACGGGCGCCGGACTGTGCAGTGTCCTTGTTTCCCCTTTGGTGCAAAGGGAGCAAGCACAGGCCAAGGCCTTAGGCAAAGGCTACCATTTCGGTGCAACAAGACCAAGACCAGCGGAACGGCAGGAAGGAAGTCACCGTGGAGCCCAGGACGGTGTCATTGTCAGAGCCTTTGACAGGCGAGGATTGACTTTAGTCAGGATAAGTGTACTAGATGTTCCCCTTCAAAATGGCCAATTGTTGGCACCCTTCCCGCTCAATATTTGGGAAGAGGACCAGGGCCTCTTACTCTATATATAGGGCTAGCCACCATAGTATAGAGGCATCTCGAATCGACCCCTCCAAAGGGACACCACCACCACAAGAACACCCCTCGCGAGGCTGTTCTTCCCTTGTACTGTTCATCATCAGCCCCAGAAGCAATCCACCACACCACAAACTAGAGTAGGGTATTACACCACAATGGTGGTCCGAACTAATATAAACCTTGTGTCTCTTGTGTTGTTCATCGTGTAGCCTAGATCCTTTGTGAAGCGACGAGACGCGTGTTGGTAGAGGAGAGATCTTCGGGTACACCCCAGTGTTCGAACCTCAAGGGTCTGCCGGAACCCGCAATCCGACACCAGTCTCTTTCTAGCCTTCACTTGTACTAAGCGGGAATACTGCTTGTGCATCCACTTCCATAAACTTCAAAGTTATTCCATATGAGTCCACCATACCTTCCTATATGCGGTATCTACCTACCGTTCCAAGTAAATTTGTATGTGCCAAACTCTAAACCTTCAAATGAAATTCTGTTTTGTATCCCCGAATAGCTCATGTACCAACTAGGGTTGTCTATGTCTTCCATGCTAGGTGGGTTATTCTCACGATGAGTGGACTCCACTCATCATTCATGAGAAAATGACCGGTAACCGGGATGTCCAGTCGGACGGCGCCCATTGTTTCGAACAAGCCCCAGGATTGTTGTTAGTCGGACGGCGCCCATTGTTGTTAGTCAAAATAATTGTTGTTAGTCGGACGGCGCCCATTGTTAGTCAAAATAACTCAAATCAAAATAATTGCAAACAAAACTGCCCCAGGATTGTTGTTAGTCGGACGGCGCCCATTGTTTCGAACAAGCCATGGATTGATGTTTGTTGGTGGTGGGGGAGTATAAACTTTACCATTCTGTTTGGGAACCGCCTATAATGTATGTAGCATGGAAGATATCAAGATCTCTCGGTCGTTATGTTGACAATGAAAATATACCACTCAAAATATTATTTATCTCTCTTTCAAAACTCGAGCTCTGGCACCTCTGCAAATCCCTACCTCCCTCTACGAAGGGCCTATGTATTTACTTTCATGTAGAGTCATCATCCTCTTATTAAAAACACTAATTAGAGAGCACCGCTATCATTTGCATGCATTGCTATTAATTTACATTGAGTATTACTGTGACTGGATCTCTTTTACCATGAATTACCATGTCTAGTCAGTCCTTGATCTTCAGGGGTGCTCTGCATTTATGTTTTGCGGTCTCAAAAAGGACTAGCGAGATACCATATGGTTATAGCATATTATGATTGTTTTGATAAAGTGTTGTCATCCGAGATTTATTATTATTGCTCGCTAGTTGATGATGCCATTGATATGAGTAAACATGAGACCTAAATGTTATTGTGAATATGGTTAGTTCATAATCTTTGCTGAAAACTTGGATGCTGGCTTTACATATTTGCAACAACAAGATCAAACAGAGTTTGTAAAAGGTTTTCTTTATCACTTTCAATTTGTCAACTGAATTGCTTGAGGACAAGCAAAGGTTTAAGCTTGGGGGAGTTGATACGTATCTACTTTTCTAAACACTTTTGCCCTTGTTTTGGACTCTAACTTGCATGATTTGAATGGAACTAACCCGGACTAACACTGTTTTCAGCAGAACTGCCATGATGTTATTTTTGTGCAGAAATAAAAGTTCTCAGAATGACCAGAAAATCCACGGAGGCACGTTTTGGAATTAATAAAAAATATTGGCGAAAGAATCAGCATCAGGGGGCCCACACCCTATCCATGAGGGTGCAGGGTGCGCCCCTGCCTTGTGGCCCCCTTGGGACTCCACCGACCTTAACTCCAACTCCATATATTCACTTTCGGGGAGAAAAAGATCAGAGAGAAGGATTCATCATGTTTTACGATACAAAGCCGCCGCCAAGCCCTAATCTTCCTTGGGCGGGCTGATCTGGAGTCCGTTCGGGGCTCCGAATAGGGGAATCATTCGCCATCATCATCGTCAACCATCCTACATCACCAATTTCATGATGATCACCGCTGTGCGTGAGTAATTCCATCATAGGCTTGCTGGACGGTGATGGGTTGGATGAGATTTACCATTTAATCGAGTTAGTTTTGTTAGGGTTTGATCCCTGGTATCCATTATGTTCTAAGATTGATGTTGCTATGACTTTGCTATGCCTAATGCTTGTCACTAGGGCCCGAGTGCTATGATTTTAGATCTGAACCTATTTGTTTTCATGAATATATGTGAGTTCTTGATCCTATCTTGCAAGTCAATAGTCACCTACTATGTGCTATGATCCGGCAACCCCGAAGTGACAGTAATCAGGACCACTCCCGATGATGATCGTAGTTTGAGGACTTCATGTATTCACTAAGTGTTAATGCTTTGGTCTGGTACCCTATTAAAAGGAGGCCTTAATATCCCTTAGTTTCCAATAGGACCCCGCTGCCATGGGAGGGTAGGACAAAGGATGTCATGCAAGTTCTTTTCCATAAGCACGTATGACTATATTCGGACTACATGTCTACATTACATTGATGAACTAGAGCTAGTTCTGTGTCACCCTATGTTATAACTGTTGCATGAGGAATCGCATCCGACATAATTATCCATCATTGATCCAATGCCTACGAGCTTTTCACATATTGATCTTTGTTTAGTTACTTGGTTGCCAGTGTTACGATTACTACAAAACTGCTACTGTTACTTTTGCCACCGTTACCATTACTTCCATACTACTTTGCTACTAAATATTTTGCTGCAGATATTAAGTCTTTCAGGTGTGGTTGAATTAAAAACTCAGCTGCTAATACTTGAGAATATTCTTTGGCTCCCCTTGTGTCGAATCAATAAATTTGGGTTGAATACTTTACCCTCGAAAACTGTTGCGATCCCCTATACTTGTGGGTTATCAGTACTTTGTTGTATTGTTGGTTGCCTCTTTCCGGGCAAAATGCATATGGAGGACGTACTTCAGGTGCTCCCCGAAGTGGGCAACAAGAAGCACGCTAGCCCCTGCACCTTGTAGGGAAAAGGCGACATCGAAATACAAAATCCATTCTTGGGGTGATTCCTTGCCGGGGATTACTGTCTCTGGTACTTCCTCACCAGGGGTTGGCATCCAATATGTAGTAAAATCTTCCAGTGCCCTGCTCTGGATAGTTGATGTGCTCTCAAGCTTCAAGCCAAAGCTGGATAACTCCAAAGCCCACTCCACTATTCTGTCGGTAGCCTCTTTTTGGAGGTGGCCTCATCCTGAACAGCCACATAGTCTTCATCCTCAGAATATGAGGTTCTCTTCTTTCTGGCCCTGGTGGCTGCCTTAGGTAAGTTGTTGGGTGTGCTCCTGCTACCATCATAGCTGCTAGAGGGACTAGTACCCTCACTCAAGTGAACTTGCTCCTCATACTTGTTCTAACTGTCACTCTGATGTGACATGGTGCAAACATTGATAGCAGACCCTGTGAATAGATGTAGATGAGGTAGAGTAGATGAGCATCACAAAGTCTAGAGGTTTTTGCAAAAGAATGAGTCAAAAACTTAGTTTTAGTTTTCCACAGAAAGCATTTCGGATCTACCGATTTGAAAACTCGGTGATACCAAAGCAGCTTTTGGAACCTAAGCTAGTGAACTCGGTCAGACCGAGTCACAGTTCGGTGGCACCGAGACTGCTAGGGTTTCACAAAGTCCTGATCTCGGTCACACCGATTTGCAATTTTCGGTCAGACCGATAATCACATGTGCAATGGCTTTAGCCAAATCGGTGGAACCGATTTCTACAACTCGGTTGGTCCGAGATGATTTCGGTGGAAACCTGACCCTAAGTTTTCAATCCACAACTAAACTACGGAGTGATTTTGCTGGATAGGATGCTCTCAATCGTGGCAAGATACATGGAAAAACAGTGTGCTAGGAATCGGAGTGAGATAAGCACAAGGATCAAGTCCATACCCTAAGTGCGGTGATGGACCTGCTACGGCGGCAACGGCAGAGTCGATTCCCGTTGACGGCAGCGGAGACCAACGGCGGGAGGCAGCTGGCGACAAGGAGGACGATCCGGAGACCAAATTTTGGCCCGGGGATATATATAGCCTGACCCTGTTGGTGTGACCGAGTGGAACAACTCGGTGGCACCGAGATGCATAATTGCAAGCCGTTACTGCAACTCCGTGTCTCCGAAAAGTTCAAATTGGTTGCACCAAGATTGAAAACCTAGATCGACTTAGTGATCTTGGTATGACCGGAATGGATGAATCGATCAAACCAAAACGCACAAAGAAGTTTTGGAAGTTTTAAGTCTATGACGAAACGGGGACTCCGAGTGCTCCTCACACAGAGTGGTTCGAATCCGACTTGATCAAACTTTGTAATCTAGCATGAATAGAGTTTGAGACAAGAAAACCATAGATAGCTACAGAAGGTTCTTAGGCATTCTTGTCCATCCACTTGGCAAAAGAAAAGAAACCAATCAATCAAAACAACAAGTGGATGTCCTTGAATGAGTAAAATATGCAAATGACATGCTCACACAGTAAAATGACGGATGAAATATGTGGCAAAGCATGCACAACCATTCTAGCATCTATCAAGCAATTGGCGATGACTAAGTCATCTCTATATGAGTATATTGACTTAGGAGTCAAATGAGAACATTTGATCATAGGTCATACTCATCATTTAAGCTCAAGTGGGTTTGCCACTTTTACATAATGCATTTTTGTTTTCACACCATTAGAGTTGCTTTAGCTCAATTCTTAGAGTAAAACTCCCCCTAGATGTGAGGTCCCCCCTAAGAGTGATGAACTAACCTTTGGTTTTGTCGATGATGACTTCATGTAGGTGTTGAAGATGTGGATGCTCAATGTTGATGTAGATCATTTGGAGCAATCCATTGGAGTGAGTTGCACTTTCAATACCTACAGCTTTTGGATCAACCAATTTTCAAACTCGGTGATACCAAAGCAGCTTTTGGAACCTAAACCAGTGATCTCGGTCAGACCGAGTCACAGTTCGGTGGCACCGAGACTGCTAGGGTTTCACTTAGTTCTAAAATCGGTCACACTGATTAGCAATTCTCCGTCAGACCGAGAGTCACTTGTGCAATGGCGTTAGCCGAATCGGTGGGACCGAGTTTTTTAACTCGGTGGGTCCAAGATGGTTTCGGCGGAAACCTAACCCTAAATTTTCAAATCACATCTATTCTAAGGATTGTTTTGACTAGATAGAGGTGTTTCAATCGTGCCAAAGAATCATAATGAACACAATGTGCTAGGAATTGGACGGGGATAGCACTGTGATCGAGTCCATACCCTAGTTTGGCGATGAACTCGCTATGGCGGCAACGGCGGGGATGAATTCCGTTGACAGCGGCGGAGACCACCGACTGGAGGCGGCTGGCGACGAAGTCGACGATCTGAAGTCCTAGGAGGCAGAGCGAGCTATGCGCGGGTGAAGTGGTTTGGAGAAAGTTTTCCAAATTTTTGCCCGTGTGTATATATAGCCCGACCCTGCCGGTGTGACCGAGTGGAACAACTCGGTGGCACTGAGATGCATAACTGTTGACAGTTACAGCAACTCGGTGAGACCGAAAAGTTCAAATCGGTTGCACCGAGATTGAAAACCTAGATCGACTTAGTGATCTCGGTATGACCAAAATGGAAGACTCGGTCAGACTGAAACACACAAAGAAGTTTTGGAAGTTTAAGTCCATGATGAATCGGGGACTCCGAGTGCTCCTCACACATAGTGGTTCGAATCTGACTTGATCTAATTTTGTGATGTAGCATGAATAGAGTTTGAGACAAGAAAAGCATAGATAGCTAGAGAAGGTTCTTAGGCATTCTTGTTCATCCACTTGGCAAAAGGAAAAGAAGCCAATCAATCAAAGCAACAAGTGGATGTCCTCGAATGAGTTAAATATGCAACCGACATGCTCACACAACAAAATGGCAAATGAAATATGTGGAAAAACATGCACATCCAATTCTAGCATCTATCAAACAATTGGCGATGACTAGGTCATCTATATATGAGTATATCGACTTAGGAGTCAAATGAGAACATTTGATCATAGGTCATACTCATTGTTTAAGCTCAAGTGGGGTTACCACTTTTACATAATGCATTGATGTGTTCACATCATTAGAGTTGCTTTGACTCAATTCTTAGAGTTAAGCTCCCCCTAGATGTGAGATCCCCCCTTAGAGGGATGAACTAACCTTGGGTTTTGTCGATGATGACTTCATGTAGGTGTTGAAGATGTGGATGCTCAATGTTGATGTAGATCATTTGGAGCAATCCTTTGGAGTGAGTTGCACTTTCAATACCTACACGGGTTAGTCCCACAAGGAACAAACAAGTATATCCATAGACATAGAGTGATGCACACACAATATGATGTCCATGAAAGCATTAGGTTACCTTGTCCCTTGCCTTTCCAACATGAGGGTTTGTGACTCCTTGAACTAGTGCAGGATGTGGAAGTTGATTGCACTTGTCCTTGACATAATGATTTGAGTGAAGAATGTTGGCGGAGTCACCCTCAAGAACTCTCTAGTTCTTCTTCTTCGGGATCCACATCGTCTTGATGGGAATCCTTGGAGTTGAAGTTGTTCTTGATGAATTAGAACTTGACGTAGTCTTGGGAACCCACTTGACCAAGGCCTTAGGAGCTTCTTCAAATGCATCAATCTCCTCTTGAACCTTGTCCTTGCCTTTGTTTTTGTGGTCTTGTGGTGGAAGATCATCTTGAGCTTGTGTTCCCTTGAAGGAAGTGGGATCATACTTCCCTTGTTGAGGAACAAACTTCGTCTTGGGGTATTGATCTTCTTCCCACTCAACTCCATTGGCATTGAACTTTCGTTCAAAACCAACACCTTGATTCTTCTAGTGCCTTCCTTGGTTGTGTACAATTTCCTCGAATTGCTTACTCCTGGCAAGGCTCTTGTATACACCTTTCTCTATAATTCCCTTCAATAAGCTATTTTGTTGCTCAAGTGTAACTTGGCTAAGAGAATCATTAGTGGAATCAAGAGAACTACTAGAAGCAACAATATTGGATTTAGCATGATTATTGTTACTACTAGAGGAAGAATCCTTCTTGTTCTTGTTACTAGACTTGACTTGAGGCATGAAAGTAGATAAGAGTAAATGCTTGGCAATGTAAGAAGAACTTTTCTTGCTAAGATCATCATTGATTGCTTTTAAGAACTCATGCTCTTGCTCAAGATTGAGCTTTTCAAAGCGTAACTTCTCACGAGTCCTCAAAAGTTCTCGATGATCCCCTAAGATAGTTTCATGAGGTAACTTAAGAGTGTTTAGTTCTTTAGTTAGAAGCTCAATCTTCTCCTTATCATTGTCATTCTTTTATCTTGATTAACATGATTAATTGATGTTTCATCATAGTATTCATCACTAGAGTTGTCAACAAGTAAATCATCATCACCTAACAAGTCATCTTCATCACTATTGAAATCAACATACTCGGGGTGTGATACCTTTGGGCCTTTAGCCATGAAGCATCTTCCAAGTCCTTCATTTTGTGAATCAAATATGTCATAGGAGTTGGTTGACACAAGTGCTAGACCGGCGACACCTTCATCTTGAGTATGTTCAGAGTCGGAGTGATAGCTTCTCTCGGAGTGATTGTCGGAGTCGGAGCCGGATACCCATTCACCAACATGAGCTTGATGTCTTCGTTTTGTGTAGCTCCTTGATGACTTGTCCTTCCTTTCCGAATCCTTGCTTCTACGGGATGTTCTTCGTTCATAACGATCATCTCTACTCCTTCTCTCTCTTGGTTGTGATTCTGCTCTTCTACTTCTCTTAGGTGATTCTTCTCTTCTCTTGTAGGGAGTTGTACACTCATTGGAATACTGTCCGGGTCTTCCACAATTGTATCAATTATGCTCTTGACTAGAAGATCTTTTGTCATTGTAGAACCTTGACTTGGAGCTTCTTTCCTTGCTTCTACTCTTGTAGAACTTGTTAAACTTCTTCACCATTAGGCTCAATTCTTCATTGAAGGTTTGTTTCTCACTTGATGATGTGGGAGCTTCACATGAGGCTTTGTAAGCACCACTTGATGTGTTGTGGAGCTCCTCCTTATCCTTGAGTGACATCTCATGAGCAACAATTCTTCCAATGACCTCCGTTGGCTTGAGATTCTTGTAATTGGGCATCATTTGGATCAATGTGCACATGGTATCATATTTTCCATCCAAGGCTCTTAGGATCTTCTTGATGATGAATTTGTCGGTCATCTCTTCACTTCCTAAGCCGGCGATCTCATTTGTAATGAGAGCAAGCCTAGAGTACATTTCAGCGACGCCTTCACCATCCTTCATCTTGAACTTGTCAAGTTCACTTTGAAGCACATCCAACTTGGATTCCTTGACGGAGTCGGTACCTTCATGCATATCAATCAAAGTGTCCCAAATTTCCTTTGCATTCTAAAGACGGCTAATTTTATTGAATTCTTTGGGGCACAATCCGTTGAAGAGGATATCACAAGCTTGAGCGTTGTATTGCAGCATCTTCAACTCTTCCGCGCTAGCTTCACGGTTTGGTTCTCTCTCATCAAAGAATTCACCTTTCAAGACAATACACACAATAGCCCAAACGGCGGGGTTATGTCCAAGAATATGCATTTTCAACTTATGCTTCCAACTAGCAAAATTAGTACCATCAAAGTAAGGACCTCTACGGTGATAGTTTCCCTCCCTAGACGCCATACTCTCCTAGGTTGTGAAACCAAGGCTATGATTACCAAAAGTTATGGAAATCAAAGAAAATGGAGACCAAAGCTCTGATACCACTTGTAGGATCAAAAGTATGTCTAGAGGGGGGGTGATTAGACTACTTGACCAAATAAAAGCTTAGCCTTTTCCCAATTTTAGTCTTTGGCAGATTTTAGCAGACTTAGCACAAGTCAAGCAATCTTAATACAATTCAAGTAACCATGCAAAGACTATATGAGCAGCGGAAAGTAAAGCATGCAACTTGCAAGAATCTAAAGGGAAGGGTTTGGAGAGTGCAAACGCAATAGGAGACACGGATGTTTTTGTCGTGGTTCCGATAGGTGGTGCTATCATACATACACGTTGATGGAGACTTCAACCCACGAAGGGTAACGGCTGCGCGAGTCCATGGAGGGCTCCACCCATGAAGGGTGCACGAAGAAGCAACCTTGTCAATCCCACCATGGCCGTCGCCCACGAAGGACTTGCCTCACTAGCAGTACATCTTCACGAAGTAGGCGATTTCCTTGCCCGTACAAACTCCTTGGTTCAACTCCACAATCTTGTCGGAGGCTCCCAAGTGACACCTAGCCAATCTAGGAGACACCACTCTCCAAGAAGTAACAAATGGTGTGTTGATGATGAACTCCTTGCTCTTGTGCTTCACATGATAGTCTCCCCAACACTCAACTCTCTCTCATAGGATTTGGATTTGGTGGAAAGAAGATTTGAGTGGAAAGCAACTTGGGGAAGGCTAGAGATCAAGATTTGTATGGTAGGAATGGAATATCTTGGCCTCAACACAACTGTAGGTGGTTCTCTCTCAGAAAATGCAAGTTGGAAGTGTAGGTTCGTTCTGATGGCTCTCTCCATGAATAAAGAGGAGGTGGAGGGGTATATATAGCCTCCACACAAAATCTAACCGTTACACACAACTTGCCAATCTCGGTGGGACCGAATTGAGAAACTCGGTTGGACCGATTCAACAAATCTTGTGACCGTTAGGATTTTCGGTGGGACAGACATGCAACTCGGTAGGACCGATATGGTTAGGGTTAGGGCATACTGTAATCTTGGTGAGACCGATTACACAAACTCGATGAGACCGAGTTTGGTAATAAGCTAACCAGAGAGTTGGTCAGGTAAACTCGGTGGGACCGATTCGCTCATTTCAGTCAGACCGAAATGTTACGAAAGGAAAACAGAGAGTTTACATTGCAATCTCGGTGGGACCGATCGCTCATCTCGGTGGTACCGAAACGTTACGAAGGGAAACAGAGAGATTACAATCCCATCTCAATGAGACCGATTTGCCTAGGGTTTGTGGCAGTGGCTATGACATCTGAACTCGGTGGCGCCGGATGGAAAGAATCGGTGGTGTCGAGTTTGACTTTTGGTTTAGGTCATATGTGGATGTGAGAAAGTAGTTGAGAGCTTTGGAGCATATCACTAAGCATTTTGAGCAAGAACCTCATTAAGCAACACCTCATCCCTCCTTGATAGTATTGGCTTTTCCTATAGACTCAATGTGATCTTGGATCACTAAAATAGAAAATGTAGACTCTTGAGCTTTGAGCTTGAGCCAATCCTTTTGTCCTTAGCATTTTGAGGGGTCCACTTTTCTCATCCATGCCATGCCAATCATTGAGCTTACCCGAAATATTTATCTTGAAATAGCATTAGCTCAATGAGCTATATGTTGTTAGGAATTACCAAAACCACCTACGGATAGTTTCACTTTCAATCTCCCCCTTTTTAGTAATTGATGACAACATATAGATCAAAGCTTCGGCAAATGATAATAAGATTGAAAAACATTGTCGCTTTGAGAAGTATGTGAAAAGCAAGAGCTCCCCCTAAATTTGCTTTGGACTGCAAATGCACAATGAGTTAGGATCATGGGTTACTCTTCCATGTCACATACATCTTGGTGGAGCGCTCAAAATGATAATAATTAAATACATGCACTCATCACCAAGCAAAGTGAATGATCATATAGATATAAAAGGATAATGTCATCCAACAAGCATTAAGGTAGCATCATATATGATCAACCACATGATCATCCAAGTATCACACAGAAGCATAGAGTATCTCAAACAAGCAAATAACAAAGTTCAACCACCAAAACAAGAGAGAATAAAAGCAACACTCTCTCTCTCTCAAAGCTTATGATCTATACATTTTTCTCCCCCTTTGGCAACAAGTTACCAAAAAGTTCATAGAAAATGCATAGTACTAAACGACTCTCAGGCTTGGTCTTCAGGTGGTGGTGTAGATAAAACTCCAAGGACGAATGCATCAGTTGAGGTTGATGGAGCTGATGGAGTGGCTACTGGAGCTGGTGGTACTGAAGTTGTTGCTGGTGCAGATGAAGTTGCTCTGGTGTCTGTAACTGGCACTGCAGCAGATCTTTGACATCTAGGCACTCTAGCAAATGCATCACTGGTAGTCTTGCCCTTCTTCTCCTGCACTTCATCCTGAAGTTGCTCAACAACTGACTGTATCTCAGTGAGCTTCACATATAAATCATTGAATTTCTGCTCTATGATCCTCTCCAAGCTCTCCTGGTTTTGAGTCAGGGTGGCCAAACCCTTTTCAATCCTCGGAGTGGAGGCAATCAAGTAGCCAAGCTGATCTTGCTTTCTCTTCAAGAAAATCTGAGATGCCTCTTCAGCAGTTGGCATCTTAGCAGCCTTCTCAGCCCTTGCCTTCTCCTTCTTCTCTGGTGCTTGCAAAGAAGATGGTTCATTTTCATCCATCACTACTGTGGTGTCCTCAAAGTCTAGGTAGATGGGCATGTGATCCTTGTCCAAGAGATATGTGCCAGTGCCCATCTTGGAGTTGATTAGTTCTTGGATCTGTGGGGCATACCCACAACTTCTCTTTTGATCAGCAGCTGTCCTCTTGATAGTTTCCACAATTAGGGTCATGACTTTGAACTTTTGAGGCACATCAAATATGTGAAGCAGGCTAATTGCATGGCCTATGATCATCTTGTGATCACCTGACTTTGGCAATAGAGTCTTCCTGAGCATCCAGTTGATTGTTGGCAAACCTGGCAAAAGGTAATGTACTGTTCCAAATTTGTGTGTCTCAAGAGCAGCATCTGGGATCTCTCTGTACATATGTGCCATGGATTTGTGATCCTTCTTCTTCTTGGCATAGACATTCAAGTCATCCTCATTCTCCTTAGGAGCATTGATCAATTTGCTCATTCTTCAACTGTTGATTGGTACCTAGTACCTTCAGATATCCAGACAATCCTTCCATCTGGGTAGAAATGAGTTGTGGAGTAGAACTTCATAATAAGCTCATCATTCCACTTTGTGAGCTTCTGCCCAACAAAGTTCTCTACTCCACAAGACTTGAAACTATCATAGACTCTAGGATAGTGTTCTTCATTTTCCCAGATGTACTTCCAGTCCACCCATCTCATATCATAGACTATTGGTTTCTTGTCAAGCAGCACTATCTCATAGAAGTCTTGTTGTTCCTTTGTATGGAACCTGTAGTCCACAGCAGTTCTTCTCTTGACTGCATAGGGATCAGTCAATCTCCACTGTCTAAGTCCTGCATCCTTCCTGAGCTTCATGTCCTCAGCTACTGGATGAACATCATTGTGATCTGGAATTTTGGGCTTCAACTTCCTCAAGACATGTGTCTCATCATCATCTTCTTCTTCTAGAGCTGCTTCAGGCACTGGGGCCTTGTTCTTCTCTCCAGCAGGAATATTCCTTGTATTCCTCTTGGGTGCAGCTTTGGGCTTTGGTGCAGCTGCATTGGGAGCTTATTTCGGCTTTGATGGAGCAGCCCCTGATCTTATAGCATCTCCCATAAGCTTTTGATCTTTAGGTGCTGGTGCAGCAACCTCTTCCTCTTCTTCTTCCATCATGGAGGGCTTTGCAACAACCCTGGCCATGGTCTTCTTGACCCTTTCCTTCCTTTTCTTCCCTTCTGCAGCAGCCTCTTTGGGTTTAGATTCCAAAGATACTTGAGTAGAGGCTCTGGCTTTAGACATGGGAATTCTTCTTGCAGGTGCTTTGGTCCTCATACCAGGCTTAGTGGCAGCAGTTGTGCCATATTCCTTCTTCAGCACCTTGTTTTTGGAGGTGGCCTCATCCTCAATAGCCACATAGTCTTCATCCTTATAATCTGAGGTTCTCTTCTTTCTGGCCCTGGTGGCTGCCTTAGGTAAGTTGCCGGGTGTGCTCCTGCTACCATCATAGCTGCTAGAGGGACTAGTGCCCTCACTCAAGTGAACTTGCTCCTCAGACTTGTTCTAACTGTCACTCTGATCTGACATGGTGCAAACACTGACAGCAGACCCTGTGAATAGATATAGATGAGGTAGAGTAGATGAGCATCACAAAGTACAGAGGTTTTTGCAAAAGAATGAGTCAAAAACTTAGTTTTAGTTTTCCATAGAAAGCATTTCGGATCTACCGATTTGAAAACTCGGTGATACCGAAGCAGATTTTGGAACCTAAACTAGTGAACTCGGTCAGACCGAATCACGGTTTGGTGGCACCGAGACTGCTAGGGTTTCACAAAGTCCTGATCTCGGTCAAACCGATTTGCAATTCTCGGTCAAACCGAGAATCACATGTGCAATGGCTTTAACCAAATCGGTGGAACTGATTTCTAGAACTCGGTTGGTCCGAGATGATTTCGGCGGAAACCTAACCCTAAGTTTTCAATCCACAACTAAACTATGGAGTGATTTTGCTGGATAGGATGATCTCAATCGTGGCAAGATACATGGCAAAACAATGTGCTAGGAATCGGAGTGAGATTTGCACAAGGATCAAGTCCATACCCTAACTGCGGCGATGGACCTACTACGGCGGCAATGGCGGAGTCGATTCCCATTGATGGTGGCAGAGACCAGCGGCGGGAGGCAGCTGGCGACGAGGAGGACGACCCGGAGACCCAGGGAGGCAGAGCAGGCTGAGCGCGGGCAAAGGCGTTCGGAGAAATTTCCAAATTTTTGCCTGGGGATATATATAGCCTGACCCTGTTGGTGTGACCGAGTGGAACAACTCGGTGGCACCGAGATGCATAACTGCAAGCAGTTACTGCAACTCGGTGTGACCAAAAAGTTCAAATCGGTTGCACCGAGATTGAAAACCTAGATCAACTTAGTGATCTCGGTATGACCTAAATGGATGAATCGGTCAGACCAAAACACACAAAGTAGTTTTGGAAGTTTTAAGTCTATGACGAAACGGGGACTCCGAGTGCTCCTCACACAGAGTGGTTCGAATCTGACTTGATCAAACTTTTGATGTAGCATGAATAGAGTTTGAGACAAGAAAAGCATAGATAGCTAGAGAAGGTTCTTAGGCATTCTTGTCCATCCACTTGGCAAAATAAAAGAAACCAATCAATCAAAACAACAAGTGGATGTCCTTGAATGAGTAAAATATGCAAATGACATGCTCACACAATAAAATGACAGATGAAATATGTGGCAAAGCATGCACAACAATTCTAGCATCTATCAGGCAATTGGTGATGACTAGGTCATCTATATATGAGTATATTGACTTAGGAGTCAAATGAGAACATTTGATCATAGGTCATACTCATCGTTTAAGCTCAAGTGGGGTTGCCACTTTTACATAATGCATTGTTGTGTTCACAGCATTAGAGTTGCTTTAGCTCAATTCTTAGAGTAAAGCTCCCCCTAGATGTGAGACCCCCCCTAAGAGGGATGAACTAACCTTGGGTTTTGTCGATGATGACTTCATGTAGGTGTTGAAGATGTGATGGCTCAATGTTGATGTAGATCATTTCACTACAAAAAAATACACTTCCGTGATGATACGTGTTTGTCACAGTAGGTCACATTTTTTTGTCATGCATGTACATCCATGACGATTTTATGACAGAATCAAGATAGTCATACCTGTGTTGTCGTAGAAGTGTTCCATGACATTACCAAAATTATCATCACGGAAGTGTCCACTTCCATGACGATAAATCGCGCGTCACAGAAGTGCTTTCGTCAAGGGTGACCGACACGTGGCATCCACTGTAACGGAACGCCGTTAAGTTATCGGGTCGGGTTTTGGATCCAATAACCCGTTAACAGCCCCGACCAATGGGGATTTTCCATGTGTGAAATCATCATTGGCTGGAGGAAACACGTGTCGGCTCATCGTTGGGAACAGATGTCATCCACTCATTGGACAGAAGGCGCCTATGATACATCGACACGTGGCACGGCCCATCAAGATTAAATGGGCCGGCCCAACTAAAGGCCCACAAGATTTTGCGGAACATAATGGGCCGGCCCAGCTAAAGGCCCACGAGATTTTGCGGACCATAATGGGCTGGCCCAGCTAAAGGCCCACAAGATTTTGCGGGCCATAATGGGCCGGCCCAGGTAAAGGCCCACAAGATTTTTGTGTGCCATAATGGGCCAGCCCAGGTAAAGGCCCACAAAATTCTTGCGAATCATAATGGGCCGGCCCAGCTAAAGGCCCACGAGATTTCACCGACACTAATGGGCCGGCCCAGCTATAGGCCCACAAGATTTTGAGGACCCTAGTAGGCCGGCCCATTAACTGGCTGCCATGTTTTGGGCCAAATGCCGGCCCATATTAGATCCGGTCCATTAATGGCCTGCCATGTTCCGGGCCTAATAATGGCCCATATGAGATCCGGCCCGTTAAAAGCCTCCCATGTTCTGGGCCAAATCACGGCCCAGATCAGGTCCGACCCTTTAAGAGGCTTCGGCCTCAATTATGGCCCATATCAAATTCGGCCCGTTAACTGGACGCTATGCTTTTGGGCCCACTTGCAAAAGGCCCATTTAGTAATTCGGCTTGATATTAGTTTCGTCCTGTTAAGGGCCCGTTTAACATTTTGGCCCTATATTAATTTCGGCATGTTAAAAGCCCGTCATATAGTTGGGCCTAAATACGGCCCGGTTTGCATCCGGCCTACTCGCAGCCGATATCTGATTGGGCCAAACAAGGACCGAGACAATTTTGGCCTGTTAAAAGCCCGTGATTTGATTCGCACAATCATGGGTCGGGGTCCATTTTGGGCTGCTGCCGGCCCGTGAGCTGTTCGGCATCTTTCAGGCCCAACCTACTTCTCACCCTCCTAAAAGCCCATTGAGTTTTCTTGCGAAAAGAGGGCCGGGGGTTACTCGGCCTATTAAAGGCCCGAATCTACTAGTGGGCCAGTTTGATGGGGCCCATGATGCGTGTCATACATCGTGATTGCATGATGGCCCGATTATGTACCGTAATTTTACGGTTTGGCCGCTTTATTGCATAGACAGGATATATATACAGTAAAATAACTGCAGCATCGTGAATAAGAAAAAACCTAGACTATACAATAAAGAAATTATGGCATATTACATCCACTGGGCATCAAAATTCGCCACTATGATAATAAAGCACAAGCAGACAGCAAATTACATACACTGGCATCAAAGATCGCCACCAGTGCAAATAAACACGCCGACAAAATAATATAAAAACCGACATCACTTCAATAGAGTTCAAGAAAGGTTAGCCTTGTTGGCGAGCTGCAGCGCAAGCACCTAAGCAAGATGAAGAGACTGCGCTTGTTCAACACTTATATCTTCCTCACTCTGAAAGATAAACAAGCAGACAGATGACACGTTTTGCACATAAAAGTATCAGTGCTGACAATTCATCACATTTCTTACTGACGAATAAAGTGACACAGTTTAAAAATGCATTAACACAATATGGTATTGTTCAGGTCAAGACAAGGCAGGAAATGACATTGTGAAGGAGTTAGCAGTTTCACGACACCACTGGATTACAGATCAAGAACTCATAAGTATGAATGGTTAGTGTGCTGTCAATTTATCCCATTTCAGATTGGCAAATAAAGAGATGGTTTAAATAATATTAGAATGATATGACATTGTTCATAGTTAAGACATTGTAGAATATGACATTGTGTTGTAGTGGGTAGGTTCACCACACCACTTGATTACGGATGAAGAACAGAAGCATACATGAAGTGCAAAAGAAGATCACTTGCTCTGCATAGTTTGATTTACATGGTATGAAGAAGGAACTTGGTTGTACAACTGAAAACTTAAATTGAGAAGGACAAACTTGTGTTTATGAACTACATAATAAACTTTAAACATGCAATTTGATGCAAACACCCAAAATAAATAGTTGTTGCATTCATGCCTAACCAAATATACACAACAAAGTTTGAAGGCTTGAGAAGGACAAACTTACATTACTAGTGAAGACAGGCTCTATAAAGCCCTTGTCCATGCTGATGGGGGGGGGGGAATTCAAGAAGTTTACCACAGAATCTTCTTCATAAGCATTGCCTTTATTCTACATTTTGTTAAGAGTATATATAGATGTGATAATATACGAAAAAATGGAGAATATTTAAGATAAGATGAAGAGTGATGCTACATAACCAAGTAGCTATAAATGTATGTGCAGCGATACAGGCAAAAGGCACATCCAAGAGCAATGCACAGCTAACTTCTTCAGTACCAACCTTATGGTAAGAGTAAATATAGATATGATGTGTAGAAAATGGAGGGCAAAGGAAAATAAGCTGCAGAATGATGGTACATGAACAATTACCTGTCAATATAAGTACACTGATAAAGGACAGCATGTACTTACAAGAACAATGCAGAGCTAAAAAAATTCATTGGCATTGGATATATTCTACACTAATGTAACCATTCATACAGATCAGATAATTTGGAGCGAACAATTGATAAGCAAGCTATCATGCATACTGCTGTCACATAATGAACCAGGTATGTATGCAAGTACAGTGATATAGGACAACAGTCAATAGGTACTAACAAGAGCAAAGCAGCGGGCAGCATATTTGTGATATCATGTCGTTCTTTTCAAACTGGATTTCTTCTTCGAGTAGATTTCCTGCAAAAAAGATCCGTAAGGCACATGCGGAAAAGTAGAAGTTCAAATTGTCATGTGATTTCATAGACAGTACCTCATCCTGGGAACCAGACCAGTGCATAACAAGGTTTTTCCATTCAATGTCTTCTAAATTTAGCACAGGAGACTTCACCGGAAATTTGTTTATAGACTTGCCATCAAAGTGTGATTTCCTCAGGTAACACCGATACTGCTGCAATGCTTCCTTGAAAAGCACAAGCAAGCTTTGCTCGTCATGACTATCCAGATTGACCCTCGCCTAGTTACAACAATGTAATGTAAATCATTGATGTGTTCGATCAGCAGAAAACAGGAAAATAATAACCATGAATAATAGCACTTACACGTAAGTTGGACAGGAAGATGTGAAAATGGTGTTTGTCTTCACTATAATCTTCCCATGATGGGAATATATGCACGTAGTCCCTAACAACATTGAAAGCATTGTCTTTTAAACTGGAAATAAATGGAATGGGGTTCCAATCTGCAGGAATCGGTTGTCTCTGCAGTTGGGATAGGTCTTCGGCCGGTGGACTTGCTGTACTTTTTGCTGGAGTGGGATTTTTCTATGGTACGGCTGGTGATATGGCAAATGAAATCGGTATACCTTTTGCTGGAGTGTAGGTCTTGTGTGGTGGGGCTAGTGGTGTGGCTAGTGAAGTATGGGTACAGTCTGCTGGAGTCGGTCCTACGTTTTGTGTCACTGGTTGTACAACTAATATAAGTGGGGCGCTGTCTGATTTCTCCGACACCACCACGTTTTTCAAGGACTTTGCTGGTGCTCCTTCGGTTTCGGCAATCACCCTCTTCCTTTTTGATGTATGATGCACAAGAACAACATTTGAGTGGAAAAACATGGTATGATGACAGATGGAATATGTATTGATAATGGATGGGCATGGCATCTCGAGTTATATGATGAGTAAACTAAGCAGATGGCGGTGCAACAAAGTAGAAGAAATGCACGACAACATATGCAAGATACGCGCAATCAATAAAACCTTGCCAAATTAGAACAGGCACCTTGATGGGTGAACAGGACAGGCCATCTGCCTTTGACTCCTCGAGGTTAGAATAGTCTTTAGGATGATATTCTGAACAAGAATCAACAGGTGGGGAGCATATGAGTTTCATTGCTTCCAGAATGGCACTCAATGCCTTGGTTCCAATGTTGTAAGTCATTGCAGTGTTCCACAATATTCTTCTGATGCGCGGATTCTGATATTCACTGTAATTGCATACAATATCTGAGAACCATGAAAACATAAATAGTTGTGAGATTATCTTTGTAATGCAGTTGATATTCTAATATAGGGGCGCCCATGTAAACACTTGTGTGCTATCACTGGATTCTGATGAGAGAGCTCATGTGTGCTGTAATATGGTGCGTGCATTTATATAATCTGGCACAAGTACACAAAAAATAGGCTCTAGAAGTAAGGATAGCTGGCAGATGATAGGTTCATAATATAGTGTATAGAGAGTTTATTGCCAAACCATGATAACAAGAGCACACAGCAACTAGGCAGATCATAGTGTACATAACAGGGGTACACCATAACCACGATATATAAATCAGGAAAGTGGAACTAGCTTGAAAATACGATGTTGTATTGCCGCTAGTAATTGAAAGCCTATCGATCACATACAGGCCAGCTCTATCAGCTATTGACTGCAGATGTCCCTGTGCCCCTTCCTAACAAGGAACATACTGTACATACTAAATACAGAATAAACAAAGAGGAACATGTTAAAGAACATACGAGGAAGCATATTCTTGAGGTTCCACTTCATCACATACAATGTTGGTTGCCCATTCATGATGAATCACAGCGCCCAAAGAAATGCAATTCCATATTGTCTCTCTATATGTGGTAATTTTGAACAAGAGTCATTAGGATCATATTCTGAACAAGAGTCAATAGGTGGGGAGCGTATGAGTTTCATTACATCCAGAATGGCACTCAATGCCTTGGTGCCAATTTTGTAAGTCATTGCAGTGTTTATTTTCAAGAGTGGACTGCTCCTAGTGCGACATAAAGCAGCTACATAGATCATAGTGTAGATATAACGGGAAAACCTTAAGCATCAGAGTAAAATCAGCAAAGTGGAACTTGCTGGAATATATGTGCTAGTTTGCCGGTACGGCTAGAAAGGCTTCGGATACCAGCTCTCTTCAAGTGAAGGTGCGGTACTGTTAGTATCAGTGTAACTCTCAAAGGCGACACAACTCCCCGCATTTCCTTACTATTCTTATAGGATTCAAGTGGGCAGGCCACTACAAATCCTATTCCTATGTTTAGAAGATCTTACGAATCAAAGAGGCTCAAATTGTCCATCACAACCGACCGTATAGACCTCTACACTGCAAATGTCCCTGCTCATCTTCAGTACAAGGAACATACTGTACTACTATCATACTCCCTCCGTTCCAAAATATAAGTCTTGGTAGATATTTCCACTATGGATCACATACAGATGTATCCAGATACATTTTAGAGTGTAGATTCACTCATTTTGCTCCATATGTAGTCCATGGTGGAATCTATACAAAGACTTGTATTTAGGAACGGAGAGACATATTAAAGAAGAACGGAAGAGGAACATGGTAGAGAAGAGCAAGCAGATTTTGGATAATAAAATGTTGGTTGCGCAGTACCCACACATGATAAACTAGAGCGCATTAAGAATGCAACTCCCAGCTGTCTCTCGACCATTTCAGGCGGTTGGATGAAGATCCTACATCTCCTAACCCATCTTCTTCCTCGTCTCTGATTCTTCCCATACAGAACACCGCACGGGCCGCCGGCCGGACCACCGGCCCCCACCGCCTGTATTACTCCTCCACCCCTACCCCCACCCCCGCCCAACCCCCACCCGCATCGAGTTTTCTTCGTTCGGCGAGGCCCCACAACCACCCGAGCCCCTTCGTTCGCACCGGCAAACTCTGGCGAGCTCTGAAAAATTTAGTATACTGTGATTTAACTAGTGTGGAATATAAAAGGGGGAAACCATAAGCTTTGGGAGTATAGTGTTGAGCGTGCCATGGCGGATCTGAAGGTGCAAACCAGACAAAGCAACTTCGCAACCAAGACAAGAAATCAGAGTAAAGCAGTGGTGATCTATTTTCTTGCTGTGATAACTAAGTTGAGTAGATACGAAAGAGTACCGCCTCTAGTGCGGCGTTGTGTACGCATCTGCTGAGAATTTGATGGTGTTGTGGTAGCGATGGCTGTCGGCAGCATGGAACCAGATCTAGGAGGGTAGACGGTGGCAGCGAGGCGCGGTGGACGAGACGGTCGTAGGAGTGGCACCGGCAAGGTGGACGACGACGGGGATGAAGCGAGAGGACGGGATTCAAGGATCCCGGTCCGAAGCCCTGGATGAGAGAGGTTGATCTCTTGAAATGGACGGCAGCGTCGGCGTATCAGCTCCGTCATGGTGGAGGAGGACGGCGGTGGTTGGGGTGGCGGACAACGGCAGACGGAGGAGGGTGGGGTGGAGAGGGTGTTTTGGCGCCCACGGAGTACAAATGGGGAAAAGGGAGGTAGAGAGGAAGGGGAACCATGTATTCAGGGTGCGCTTGTCTCAAATGCGAGGAAATTTACAAGCTTAGCCCCCATTTCAAATTTCTACTACATCACAACAACATTAGTCGGTTGGGGATAGGACGGTAATATTGCATACACCGAATATTTGCCGACGAGAGTTTGTTTTTGGCGCCCACCGTGTATGAATATGAATCAGGGAGGGAGTCGATTTCGGCCGAGGACACACTGTGTTTTGGCGCCCACCGTGTATGAATCCGGGTGAGAGGAGGTTACATCATATTTGGGTGAAATTACAAACCTACCCCCATCGAAACCTATAGAAATCCAGCAAATAGGCTTTGCGTGGCAGGGATAGGCGGTAGTAATTTCCATCTCGCAGATTTTGGTTTCGGGCGGTTACTGCGACTTTCCCCGCTCCGTTCAAATTTTGTAGAGTGCATGTTGACGCTCGTGCCAACTCAATTCGAAACCCGTTTGTATTCTATTTTTCGGGCGGGATCCATTTTCAGTTGGAATTACATTCTATATACATCATTTTTTATATATACTTTCAAAAGCACAACACCATTTATACATAAATATGGTTTACAAATGGCATGATCTCAGATTCATAAGGTTGTATCCATCAATTTGGATTTTCAAATATTTGAAACCAATTTATGTTGAAATCAATGTATGCATTCCTCGCTAACTGTCTCCAATTAATGTGTGTTTCATGTGGTTTTTTTTACTTCTCAAACATGTATAATGTGTTTCACACACGCAACATATAGTGTAATCCCGTTTAGACATTAATTGCATATAAACCATGCATTGTTTGTAATTAAAGAATCTATGGATCACCAATATTGATAAACTATATAAAATTACACGTTTGCCCAAATTAAAATGAATATGCATGTTTGATACACCAATTTGCGTTATGATATTATCGATGTCGTGATCTCCAGTTTAAATATTTGAATCCCCTTTAATCCAGATATTCGTCTCATATAGCTATCACTCATGCTTATATAGGACTATCTCTCTGGACCTATACGCGTTCATCGTCTCTCAGGTATCTCTCGTGCTACCTGTATGTCGACAATGATCTTTTATCTTCGTAACACACTGATGGTACTCTCTCCCTCGACCTTCATCACTCTATATCTCTCTAAGTATATCTCGCTCCCTGCTATGTGTCTCTAACTTTGATTCTCCATGTGGAATCTCTTTCTGTCACACAAAAACAAAACTTTGTCTCCCGGGGTCTCATTTATCTCTACTATTCCCATGTGTGCCACTCGCACACCCCTCATACAGAGATGTCTTTCGCTCCTTAGATATGAGAACCTACGACTCTTCCTCTTAAATATCTCTTTCTCACACACAAACACAAACTCTGTCTCCCAGGGTCTCATATTTCTCCATTGTTCTCTTGTATGTCTCTCACACACACTCTCTCTCCCTAGATATATCTGGCGTTCCCTCATATGTCTCTCTAGCTATCACTCTCGTAGTGAAATATCTTTCTCTCTCGCAGACACAAAACTCCATCTCTCGGGATCTCATTTCTCGCTGATATCTGTTTGTATGTGACTCACATGCACCCTCTCTCTATCTCTCTCACACCCAGAGACATAACTCAGCCTTCTGATCCACTCGACTCCTATCTCTAACGCACACTAGCTAGCATCTTTATCTTTCTATTTATCTGTTTCTCCATCAACCTTCTTTCTCGCCCTCACTCTTGATTCCTATCACGCACACTACATATGTTTCTCTCTACATGCAGTCAAGTGCCCTCTCACACACATATATAACTTCACCCTCTGAACCACCCGGCGGTCATCTCCAACACCCAAACTAGCAGATGTCCATCTAGCTAGCATCTCCATCTCTGTATCTATTTGTAGTTTCTCCATCAACATTTCTTTCTCGCACGGAGTCTTGCTTCCAATCACCCACACTATATATGTCTCTCCATACATATGCATTTATAGGTTGATCTCTTTTGCACAATCGTTGTGCCTCACTCCCTCTGCTCGCCATAGATGCATGCTCCAGCCCACGCCACTATCTCTTAAACACAAAAACACATGCTCAATTGTCGGGCCTTCTTCCCTGCATTCTCACATGCATGCATATTGTCATACCGATCCGTCTCTCCCATGTCGTTGATCTTATGACTTATGTCTTCTTTCTTTTATCTCGATCATGCGCGCACGCACACACACACACACACATCCCACGTTTACATGTATACCTCTCACACATGCACGTTCAAGGTCTGTATGTCTCCATACGTAGTTAATTACCCTCGATCCTAATGCCACATCGAATCGTTCTCCTCTTTTGTGCACATAACTTTCGCCTGGATGGTAAAACACACACTCACACTTAAC
>NC_041383.1:423035698-423135636 GCF_002162155.2 Triticum dicoccoides | reverse complement strand
CCATCTCTCTCTCTCTCACACACACACACACACACACACCACACACACTAAGACTCCATCTCACACACATATGCTCTAGGCGGAGCATTTGTTCCTACCACCCTTCATCCAACCTTACTCGTATGATAAACAATCACCTTTATTTACTTGCATAACATGGACAAATTCCACTTTACTTTAGTAGTCACCAAACTTATCATCTGTACCCTTATAAAAACGAGTTGGCGACGATGGTGTGCCTGCCATCTTGTAATACACACCTTATGATCTATATCTGACGGATAGAAAGCAAACTATGATAATTTGACAAAAGATACCCGCACCTCTCTCCACATCATTATCTCCCACAACCTCATTGCTCAGCAATTAAAAAAGGAATAAGTCTCTGGAACAATCTAGCATGCATGGTGGCCGCTGCCGCCTGCCGGCGCCGTCCATCCCCATGCCTCCGCCCATTCCGACCACCAGTAACCACCATGCTCCACTCCTCCTTGCCTTATCTCTCATCTTTCATTTTTTCGATGACATTCTCGAGATACCAGTTTTTCGATAAAATTCTCGAGATATCATTAGTTTTTACACATGGGATTACTCCTGCATGGGTCAATCACAATAGGTTTTTTGTAAAAAAATGCATATTGATGTTCCGTGCAATGCACGAGAATCTTGCTTGTAATTATATAATGCAAATCACGAGCAGGAAGTGACATTTTTTTGACACAACCACGTTAACATGGCCACGTAAATCACTAGCTAAAGTAAATACCATTATACTTATATCCCGATGCAAAAGGTTGAGTACATGTCCGAAGAGTATAGTCGCACACACGCACTCTGTCTCTCAAAATCTCTCTCTCACACACCAGTTACGTGATGCCCACTTAAGTAGACACGTATGTTACAATTTGTGCACCCGCGGGTACACGTGAGGCTGCGCATTTATTTAAGCCGGAAGGCGAACCCAAACAGTAGCTGCATTCATTCCCCTCCCGCCGCCTCTTCTCTGGTCGCTGTCGCCCAGTAGCCATGGCCCGGCCGAAGGTAACAACATATGCCATACTCCCGCCTGAGCGGCGCTTTAATATGGAAATTTTAGTTGTCATGCATGCATCTTTTTGTGCTAGCACTCCTATATAAGGGTTGACCGGTCGCTTCCCGCGGATGTGCGCGGGCGGTGGAAGAGGAAGGAGAAGGGAAGCGGGCTGTGGATTAATGTTTTTTTACCACAATTTCTTAGGAAACTGGGTGCAATAATTGAGTAGTTTTGCAAACTACCAGTACTACACCTGAAATGGTTCAAAACCTATACTCCCTTGCCAGCGCGTGCTTCCCGCGTGAAACGGTCAGCGTCGCCCTGGAGCATCAGTGCCGCATTAATGCCCGGCCAGAGCGGAGGCGACCTATCACTAGCGTCGGCTTTGAAGTGGCACGACGGCCGAGAGAGCGCCGCTTCCCGGTGCACGCGACTGCTCCGCGTCGAGACTGGCCATAGGCCCTATTTGGACCCATGGGTTAGAGTTAGTTTGATCTAGTTGGGGCTCAAATAGCCCTAAAGTATCCAAGCATGAGGGTTTAAATTGGAGCAAGTTGCACTGAACCCACCAAAAAAAAACTATCCCACCCAAGAGGTGCCAACTGGAGATAGTTCTCATTGGGGCCACTAAAAAATCACTTTTCTCTCTCCATCAAGTGCATTTATTGTCAATCTAACCCTGTCACCCAAACACCTCTTTGGCTACAGTTAGTTAAGGGTTAGTCATGAGTTAGTCTAACCTCTAGCTAAGTTAGAGTATCAAACAGGAGCAGTATAGGACATGCAAGTTGCTCAAAGCATACAGGCAAATTCGTATGTGAAAGGATTTTTTTTCTTTTTGAAAACAGAACGTGAAAGGATTTTTTTTAGAATGCTCTTGGCATGTCGCTAACATGTGATGAGTTAACAGACCTCAATAGACGGCAAAAACGCCAGCCCACCGCACTTTGATAGAGACGAGGAGGGAGAAGCGATACAGGCTGCTGGATTACTAGAGATAGGTGTCGCACGGAAGCCAAGAAATATGGTGATAGCGTGGGTTAGCCATGTACTAGTATGATGTAACTACACTGGGCTGCCGTGTTTCGTACTCTTCCAGTCCACTGTGGAGATGATTGGTTAACTTTTTATCGCTGAATAATATTAAATATTATGAGTGCAGACGCTCCACCACGAGGTTCCTTTCTCCTTCTCGGTCGTCCGGAATCTATGTTCTTCCACTCTTTTTTTTACGTGAGCTTTGTTCATCCTTTTGCCAACACGCGAGACATCTAAGCATCAAGGTGCACGTGTTATGCAAGGATCGTTCCATCTATATGAAGAACACGTGGGACTGGAACTACGAGACGGACATGTACCCACGAGTGGACGTACGAACCTGAGTAATGTAGTGCAGTAAGTGAAGTAGAAAGGCACAAATGGTATGAACATGCATGGCATATAGGATGTGTTTGGTTGGATTCTCGTCTCAGCATAGTTGTTCCCTCTTCATGCATGATCAACTCAACACCCCTCTTCAAGCATGTTCAACTCAACACCCCTCCTCATGCATGCTCTCTTCATGCATGCTTCTAGTGTATTTGTGCTAAACTAGTGTGGACTCATGCACCCTCCATACACTCTACCAAACACCCAAAGTGGGTCGAGAAGGGAACTCTTGGGCGGCATTTGTCTTACTACATACTACCACTAAATGTTGTACGTGCAATTCACGGTGATATTATGGAGTACGTGCCTAAGTATTGTACTACTACTATATTAGTTGGAGGCACATATTAACTTTTATATTTGTTTACGTGTATGCCCCGAGACCTTCCAACTAGACGTGTCTTTCTCTCCAGGTCGCACTTTGTATCGTTCATACCCTAAGTACTACTACGTGTGGTCTCCGACCCAGAAGTGGAAGAAGTGGAGACGCTCTACCACACTGTTTTTTTACGCTGGGCTCTACCACGATGTTCATGTCCCACTCCTTTCGCTGACATGTGGGACATCCAGCACGTGCCGTGTTTGGCACCCTTCATCGTAAGACTTGAAACGCTAGCATTCATCAGAAATAAAAAATAATTATAAATCAGCAGTGATACTATTTTTTTGCGAACCAATCAACAATGATACTATACCACGTGATTTCCTTGCTCCTCGATATCGTAAAGAATACTTCCGTTTGCCAACATGTGGGACATCAACCATCCTGGTCCACTTGCCATGAACGCAGAACTCCAAGGGAGAGTCACCCGGGCCGTCGCGCCGCAGTAACATTTTTTTGGAAACGAAGACAAAAGATTTGCCCCATATATTAAATAAGGAGAAGATAGAGTTGTTACAAGAGCCGAACATGCCGCAGTAACAATGACTAATGAGCCGTCAAATCACAGGCCCACTTCCCACTTTGAAGTTGCTCGGACGAAGGAACCATCATGACTTCATTGAATTCCGCTTCTTGAAGAAAACTACTGTACCAGGAGTACTGCTAGCTACAGTAGTTACTCCAACAGAGGCCTCCTTTCGTTCATAGGATAGGAATTATATAGGAATATGAAAATCATAGGAAGTGAGATGACATGCATCTCAATTCCTATAGAGAAAGAGATGCCATTTGATGCATAGGATAGGAATTTTTCCATTTAGTCTAGGCTAATGTACTGGTAATTTGCTCTAAAAACTACAGTAGTAACTAGTAGTACTGGTACATGCTCGTACTCAGACACAGACACACACACTAACTACTAGTACTACTACTTCTCACATGTTGGCCAGACATCGTCGTTCTCCTTCCCGGCTTTGCCGGCGACACCCCACCATGCTTGGATCTCCGTCGACCTCTCCGCAGCAGCGTGTGCATCCTTTTCTTTCTTGCGGAGGTGGGCCTCTCTTTTCTTGAGTGCTTTCTGACTTTTCCGCTCCTTCTGTGCGGCTTTGGCCGCCTCTTGCTCTACCGCCCATTCGGCCTTGGCATCTTCAAATTCCTCCCACATAGTTGTGAGGTCGCGAGCGGCGATGAACTCGGCACGGCGGGATGCCATCGCTTCCCTAACATTTTGTGTGCGGTCATGGGCGGCGAGGAACTCGGCGCGGCGGGATGCCATCGCTGCCTTACCGGTTAGTGTGCGGCGCGGTGGCATGAACGACGCTTGGTGAGAGCTCTGGGGTGGAGTGGCCGGACAACCGTATAGTGCATTGGTTTGTCAAGAACTCAAGGATAGAAGACGAAGCAAATTTGGATTCCCCTTCAATCCTGGTCATTTATTACCGAGTAAAATGCATTTGCAGTCATCAAACTTGTCTTGATAGCTCACTTTGATCATTGTGTACGAGATTTGGTGATTATACGGTCACTGGCTCAGCGTATAGCTCCGTATTTTTCTGGTTGACCAGTCAAACAGTCCGCATGCGCCTCATCAGCTCGTGTTCTTTACCTATCTGTGTGGGCCTACCTGTCAATGGAGAAAGAAATACTGTAAAAAACCAAAATTATGCGTATGTGGGGAATCAAACCACGGACTCGTCGCTGAAACGCACCCTCGTCAGCTAAATGAAAATGAAATACTTCGCGTCAGACACTCACGCTCACGCTGTCAAAGCATGCTAATGCATGCACGTCGCCCTCTAAATCAAAGTCCTGCTCATGGCGCAACGCAAACGGCGAGCCCATCACCTGCGCACCTCGGTGGTGCCTGACATTACTGTTTAGACGTTTGATGGAGGCCTACGCGAACGCCGAGCATGTATTCACCTGGCTCAACACCAATGGTCATACTCGGACCGCCTTGCTCATGTATATCGTCCATCACAACGACAATCTATAAAACAGCCTAGCTATAGAGGGTACTATGGTAGTATGGAATGGAGTATGTACTATCGTGAGCGACCGATCTTAGTGCCACTGCACACCGAAACCACTTCCATCGCTAGCGCTCGCTTCCCGCCTGAAACAGCACCATCTCTCCAGAATGTCAATGCCGCATTCACCGGACTTAACTACAGGTGCAATTGGCGTGTCACTGATATGCGGGCCAGACGCCCGTTGGGCCCACATGTCAGTCACCCAAACGCATCTGTAGTTAAGTCACTGAAGCAGCGTCCGCATTCATGCCCGACGAACCTACTCCGGCGCCAGTTGTCCATCCGTCTGCCGTGGCTCATTGCCATTCGCCCGCTATATTAACTTGAGCCCCAACTCCCAGCCATAGCCAAAGACCCACACTTATTCTCCTCCGGTCCCTTCCTTCTGTCGGCACCACTTCAACCATGGCCTCGTGGCGCTACGAAGCTCTCTTGGACATACTATCGCAGGAGCAGACAAGGGACATCGGCGGCTCAGCTCCGGGCGCGCTCCAAAGCTCTCTTCGACGTACTGTCGCAGGAGCAAACGAAGGAGATCGCCGGCACCCCCCGGCCGCCCTCCGCTGCCACGACCACGAAGCCGGTGTGCAGCGGGCGCAGCCGGCAGCGAGAAAGAGTAGTACACGGTAGGTCGCCGCCGCTCTGATCCCGGGAAGGCCACCGCTACTCCACTCAGTTGACGCCAAGCTTGGTGGGGTAAACATCGGTGGTCGATTAGCCGCTTGACGGTGACGTGGAGGCGGAAATCTTGAGAACCTTGTGCTCTGGAGGAGGAGGTTATCGAGGCGGATGAGGAGGAGGCAAAGGCAATGCCCGGCTTTCTCGGGTTCATGGCCGGACATGGTGGTCGGGCGCCGGCGATCGTTTAGATTAGGTTTATAATAGGTTTTAGTATGGTTTGTGTGAAATATGTAATAAATTTCATCCAGTTTGTAGGAAAAGTTTTCGAAATGTAATGAATTTCATCCAGTTAATTTGAAATTTGCTTTGTTTGCATGAATTTTGTCCAGTTAGTTCATATAATTGTTGAAAGGTATGCGGGCAACATCGGATGGCATCCATCAGTGTCCTCGACAGATGCCGGTGTAAATTTGTGGGCCAGCGTTGGAGATGACCTAACTATCATGCTATAATCGCTAACAGTCCTCCATTATTTGGCAGGGAACAGTTATCCCTCGATCAAAATCAGATCCGTGGTGTTACGCACTCTTCCCGTGTAAGAGTGTAAACTCTTGCTTACATAAAAATGGAGCAAGTGGAAGGCACTGTAGCACGTCATATCACTCGAACTAGCCCGCCTAACGAGCGTGAAAGCACCGCCCTAGTTATTTTATCGATCGATCGCGCGAAAATGTTACACTTCGCAAGTTCTAAAGGAAAAGGCGGCACACTTACGACTCGTACGCGTCGCACCCCCGACAGTCCGGCTCGCACGCCGCTCACAGAGGGGACACGTGTTGTCTTGCAATTTCACTGACATGTGGGACTGTAATTGAAGAAACCATCGATAGCCGAAATCTAATCGCTCGGTGGGTGTCGGCTGAGAATAGAGAAATGGGGGAGGGAGAAGAGATCGCCCACCCGCTGCGCATGGACTCCAAGAAATATATGGTGATAATGTGAGGTGGGCCATGCTGGGGTCCGGACCGCTTTCGGAGCCCGCTCTAACCGCCCTGGCCCCTCAAGATGCCATTTGCCCGTCGCATGCATAGCAAGTACTCCCCGCTTATGTGGAGGAGAGAGAGGGATTGACAAAGTCAAGGAGTAATAGTGGAGACAATAGCTTTCATAAAAAATAAACAATGAATACTCGTTGCTCGTCTTCTATAAAGGAAAGAATACTTTCATTCACCGACATGTGGGACATCGACCATCCTGGTCCACCTGCCATGCATAAAATTATCCTGGTCTACCCCGGTCGTATCGCAGGCCCAACCTTTCCCACTGTAAGTTGTTCGGACGAAGGAACCGTCATGACTTTGTTGAATTCTGCTTCTTCAAGAAAACTTACTGTACCCGCAATACTGCTACCACACGCGAAGACTGGACAGCACTGTACCACGTCATATCACTGAAACCCATTAGTCCAAACTAGTCCACCTAGGTCATCTATTTTGGAACAGAGGGAGTATGTCTCTGCACTGCTATGATTTTGTGTTGCACGTTCTCTGTACTTTTGCTACAATTTTCCTACCCTATGAACCAAATGAGGCCTGAATGTATCCGTGTCAACTATTGTCTGATCGATCGCTAAGCCTACATTTTTAGGAGCTAGGGCTATTGGTCGATCGACGAGGGATAAGTATAAGCGTACCACGAGCTCATCAGCCCCAACGTTTCTCTTCGGTGAGTGTTTTGCAAGTACTATAGCTCGCACAGTAGCTAGCCTACTAACACCAAGAATCATCAAACAAGCCCTACTGATATGATAAACAGTTCAAACTTACATCTAAGCATGCCATATATTACATCAAAAGCTGGTGAGGATACATCTTTTTCCATAACTCGGAGAGGGTTCTCGTGATTCATCGCATGATTCACTCTCAAACAAAAGTAGCAAGATCTGCGCACACAAGACAGTGCACTAGCCCTAAGATGGTTTGATAACACGCATCGTTCTGGTAATTAAACACAGGGCAATGCAAACTACCCTGAAGGATTAGCGCGACCAACTATTTCTTGTCATCGATCTCTCGGGCAATGACCACAGCACGGACAGCGGCATGGGAATCGATTTCTAGGGCGATGTCCACAGGACTGACTGCGACATCGGAATCGATCTCTGGGGCGATGTCCACAGGATGGACAACGGCATCAGAATCGATCTCCGGGGCGATGCCAATAGGACGGGCCACGACATCGGAATCATCAAGGACGTCCACCGGCACCTGCACAACCCTAACATATTAGCAAGCACATTGCAAATAATCAAAAACCACGACTATGGTAATAAGCCATTATTTTTTTACCTTGTGCAGCTCACTGGAGGATCTCATCCCTCCTGGGGCCATCTCCTCGTCCTCGATGCGGGCCATCACCTTGCCAGGGGAATACTTCTTCTCAACGGCGACTATCTCCTCAAACTCGGTCTTGAGCCTCACATAGGTGGCAATCAGAGTTCCTGGGGTAGGCACAGTGGGGCCCTTGCTGTTCTTCCAACTTTCTTTGAGGAGTTCGTCCGCCGACGTCCTCAACTCTTTGGCTAGTGCTTGTTTCTTTTAGTTCTTCGTCTCCATGGGTTTGCCCGCCAACATGGTCAACTCGTTGGTCGGTGCTCGCTTCCTGGAGATCGCTGTCTCCAGTGGGTTGTCCGCCGGCAACTCTTTGCCTAGTGCTCCAGGATCCATCAATGAACTGACGAACAAAAAGCAATCGAAAAGAAACCACAATCGCAATGAAAACGGAAAAAGAATAGGATGTGAGAATCGGTCGGTGCTTCGCAAAAAGAAGATTCTTGGAATGAAAATATAGCAGCATAACTAATTTGCCCACCTTTCCTTCGTCGGTACAGAAGAAAAATGGCAGAAGTGAGTAGCATGGAGTGAGGTTTTCTTCAAGAAAGGGAAGAAAGGGCTTGAACGAGCGTTCCAGTGAAATGATGGTTGCTTCGTCCAGTCCAACTTGGAGGCCACCTTACCACGGTTGGTAAAGGTGTGGGTTTTGTGATATGACGGGTCATGACGGCCACACCTCGCTGTGATTTGGTAGATGGCACGCGGGCCCGGATGCTTTGAAATGTCCTGTATGTAGATAGAGTGGCTAGTCATATAGGAGTGCTCAATATTGTGCATCACGACCAAGGCGGAGAGGAAAACGAGAGAACTACGTAATTAATGCATGAGTTTAATTATGGTAGTTTTTTAAAGTAGTACGAGATACATTCCTCCAATCGCAAAATGCATTGGTTCATGAGATTTGAGATTTGAGCCCTATTAACCGGAAGGGAGGGAGTACTGCACGGCTGCACGCGGTGTAGACTAGTCACTTGTTGAAATCTCTAAAAAGGCAAATACTCCTTTCCGGTTTACAGGGCTATACTACTCCCTCCGTCTAGGTGTGTAAGTCATCTTACGAAAAACCAAATAGTCCCAAAACACTTAGGCACGGTGCATTAACTTCTACCTTGTTTATTGTTTCTTGACATATCAACCAATAAGAGATGAGAGGTGTGCATGCTTTTAATGACTTGCAATGGCTATTTCATTGCAAGCAATGCTATTAATTAGCAAATAAACATTGGTGACCCCAGGAGGAAACGGTGCTAAGCGCGTGGACCTATGCAGAATGAGTATCAACCAATGGATGATGGAGTTTAATTGTTAAACAATAGCAATTTTGTCTCATGTAAGAGCTTGGCCACTATGTGCATGCTCCAAGGCACTGCACCATGCGAGCGTTCGCAACTGCCACGTTCGGGTTGCGCTTGGCGCTTTGCCTCTTCGAGAAGACGAACAATGATGTTACTCCTAATTCTATAGTATCAAATCCACTGCTGCATGTCCGTCCACCTCGTGCGGGAGGGATGGTGTGTAGCGAAAGCTTCTACTTACTGCTCCTGCCTTTGCGTCTATGACATGTGGGCCCAACAGGTGGTTGGCCCTCCTGTTATGCAGCCAAAGGCAGGTGCAGTTAAGGCACCGGAGCTCAGTCCGCGAGGGAGAGGGCGTTGTAGTAATCAAATTTCTCAGTCTTGTATGAGTCGACGCGACACATCAAAGCACTGCACTCGATATAAGTCTTTTTACACATTTCAAATGGACTACTTCGTATGTACACATATTCTGCTTCGTATGTAGTCACTTGTTGCAATCTCTAAAAAGACTTATATTTGGAAACAGAGGGAGTACAATGCATGCATGCATGCTGTGACTTTCCTTTTGATACTTGCATGTGTTGATTTGATGCACCTTGCCAAATTTTGACTATAAATTTAACTAACCAAATTTTCATGCATGTCACAAAAAATTACGGGGCTGTTTGGATTGTGACTATGTTTGTCTTATGTTGCCACATTATTTTTTCCACACTTGCCACACTTGCCTAACCTGAGTTGCTCAAATTGTTAGACACACTTTAGCTTGCCTAAGGGAATCTTGCCACAATTTTTGTGTTTGTGACACATTATTTTTGTGTCTATGACATGTGGAGTAGAAAATATAAATAATAATGCATGTTGGGGCAACCCATGTTTTCGCTAATTTTAGTTGTGGGCTTGTTCACAATTTTTACGATGGGGTGGTTGTTCATTTAATGGAGGGACTTGTAGTACCAGAATTGAATGATACAAAGTGCGACCTGGCACATCGTAACACCACTTGGAACAAGCGGGTAGCTATCTCAAAAAACAATCAACAACTAAAAAAACCGCGACCTAGAAAGTAGTAGTACATAGTTTTAAATGATTGTTTTGATGGAGTGAAAAAGGAAAACTACCCCACTACGTATATATAGGCCGGAGCCTCCGCGCTTGTTTCCTAGGGTTGCTCTATTCACACACTCTCATCCTCTCCAGATCTAAACAAGATAGGGGTAGTAACACTGTCTTTCTCCCTTCAAAAAACACTGGCTTTCTATCCTCACAGCTGGTTACAGATCCGGACGTATCCCCCTCCGCCAGTGAAGGGGAGGAGGGGCAGCGTTTAGGCCGTCGTCGACAGCGAGGGAGGAGACCCACTACCGGCCGCACCGTTATCTCTAGCCGAGCGCCGGCGCGGGAGGTCCTCTAATCCCTTTGTCGTTGCCTGTGGGCGGATCTGGCCTCCCGTCGCCCACCTATCCACATCCCGACGACCTTCAGGTATATCTTCGTTCAAAACCGCCTTAGCTGTACTTCCCCAGCTCGCTACGTCGCTGCATGTGCATCATTTTCTACCTCTCAGCCCCTCTCGATCGAATGGTCCAATGTCACCTTTTTTTCTATTGTTAGAGGTAAAGCTACTTCATGGAGTCGAATCTTGTACTCCCTCCGTCCGAAAATACTTGTCATTGAAATGGATGTATCTAGATGTATTTTAGTTCTAGACACATCCATTTTGATGACAAGTAATTCCGGACGGAGGGAGTACTTGGTTCAAACATGAAATAAAGTGGGGGTGGGGGACTTTAGTATGTACATCGGACTTGGTACAAACAGGAAGGAAAGGGGGTGAAAGTAGTACAGACTGGTCATCGAACTGGTCTCTTGGTCGAAAAGGGAAATATAGGGGTAACGTTGTACACGGTGGTATGACTAGGATTAGATTTTCTATCCAGACATAGGAGTAGGTGGCTAGAGTGAACAAAAATGGGACCAACCCATATATATTTCTTGGATGTTTGTTTCTCGGGGCAACAAACTATGAATCACCACTTTATGCCCCTGTTAACGTACATGGTGCTGGACTGCTGGTGCACCCACTGCCGCATGCCCTTATACCAAATATTTAGTTGTTCTTAATCTAATGTCCCTGGTAAAAATGAAGCCATGCCACTGTTATAAGCCATGACAAGTTTAGCCAAATGTTTTTGCCTGTAATTGTTTGAGACTCTGACTGTTTCCTCTGTACCTTTTTGTGCAAACAGGGATATCCAATTCACCTGGTTGCTGTTGTGACCTTTTAGTGCACTGCACAAAACTCTTCTTAAAAGAAGTGACTTTTGTGCTGTTTAACTGGAATGTCAGAATGGAACAGTTGGTTCATTTCGGTGGAACTGCACAAAGGGAGATCTGTGTTCCAATCCTCATTATCCATATTGGCGCCATAACCTTCCTTTAGATAAGAATGATATTTAATGCATGTGTTCATCTCTATTTTCCGACCGCCATGAGAAAATAATGCTATTTTTTACTAGTACACTTGTACTCCCTCACTGACAAAACCAATTCTGAATTAAAAGGCCAATCATGTACTTGGTTTCACCAACTGGTGAGGAGAAAGAGAAACAGAGCATGAATAGGAAGAAGAAGAAGAATAAACAGTGCCAAGGCGATCTTGCTGAAACCAGAGGCCTCAGTCGAGGCCATTCAAGGGCTCCGGCAACGACTACCTTACATGTGAGACGATCCTCCAGGGAGCCCTTCCACTTCTGCTGTCTCACTTAATTAATTAGGAGTACTTAAGTACCACTAATTTATTACTCCCTAATTTTCCTGTTGGAGTTAAACAAATCTTTAGTAGGACCCTATGCTGAATCATGTACGTGTGTATGTTTGTCTATGGAGGTGAATCATGTGGTGGAGCAGGGAGGGAATATTATTAGTGTCATGACATAATAGTGCTACTATTTTGCATGTCAATTTATTGCCATTGGTCCAATGAGGCAATGTTTTGGTATTGTCCATCATGAATTTGATGCTACTGTTTGAGTAATATGCTAATGTCTTCCTATCCTTTCTCACTAAGCTAATGAAGGTTTCACCTTGTTCCTACTTGTGCAAACAGGGATCATGTTGTGCCAATCATACATTTTAGTGGAACTACACAAGAAAATACAATGAACTGTATCCCAGCCAGTGCTTTAACTCTGCTTGAAGTTCTTGATAATCTTTCAATATAATCTCAGCACTAGTAAACAAGAGTGATTTCAACCATACATTTGAAGTGCAAAAAAATATATACTATTGTGTGATTCCAGTGAGTGCTTTATAATCTCTTATGGGACTACATGAATAAGCTTTTTTTCTCAGGTTGGTACGGGCCTAAGGCCTTCATCCATATTAGTTTGCTGTCATCTCTATTTGTATCATGCTACTGTCATGAGAAACTCCTTTATCTTTGCACGTTAAAGTTTTGCAACCTATGATAAATGTCAATGCTTTGAGTGTTGAGCTAATTGGCACTGATTAAATAAACTAATACCTCTCTTTAAGCAAGACTACTATGTTGCTAACTTTACCCATTAAGATAATGAGGGTGCTTCTATTTGTTAGTGTATGTTTCATCAACTAGTCCCACTATTACAGTAATCTCACTCTCTCAATATATGTGCCAACATGGATGCTCGATTTTGGTGGAACTGCACAAAAACTGTGGGTGCTTCATTGCCTCGACAGCTTCCGTCCTTTCCTGTCAGTCGCTAATTTCGGCTTGCTTTCTTCCTTTGCTGTCAGTCACTTGGCTTATCTCGGCTTCCAGTCAAAGGAAATAGTAATTGATATGCTACCTCACACAGGTTGGTACTGGTCTTTATCCTGATTATTGTGCCTGTCATATGTATTGGTAATTTGGTATTGTGCTACTGTTTGCCGATCTCATAAAGGAGTAATTTGGAGCCTGAACTCACAGGCAAATCATTACATCGGGTGATTTCAGTAGAAGTGCACAAAATGATCAGATGGGCAGGTACTTATGCTGCTGCTATGTACTCCAAAGTTCACTCAGACAAGCATCGATGTTTACAAGAAGAAGTGCATATATTCATTCGAGTATCAACCGGCATCAACCAATTGTCAAACTCCAAGTATTAGGAGAGTGAACGCCAAAAACATTGCTTGGTGCATAGCCCAGAAAAACGCAGTCCAGTCTTTGCTCCCAACTTGTGCCTTTTGGTTATCAGCACATATGGTAGCGAACTATATGGCATGGAGTCTAAAGATTCCAGACAAGTTGGTTGACGCATATATTCATCTGGCACTTAATCAGTCTGCACGCCAAGGATGCTCCATTTCAGTTGAACTGCACAAAAAATTTGGGTGGTTCATTTTCTCAACGGCCTCCTTTCTTGTATGCAATGTAGAATTTTGGCGAGATACAGGACCAAGATGAGCCAGTAAACTAGTTGGATGAAAGTAGTGGCCAAGTTGCTCAAATCTCCCTCGGCACGAGGCCACTATTTGAGGATAAACCTACAAGCAAAGTTCAGATAGTCGGTGCTGCCTCTTTTGTACTCGAAAGTTTACTCGTACAAGAACTAATTTTAGCAAGAAGTACCTCCGATCGAACACCATTTACCAGTCTGTACCCTAGGTAATTAAATTTTGTCCATGGATCATATTGGTTGTGATCTCAATCATTTGGATGCGTAAATATATTGAACATGTGTATATCTGAATCTTTTTGTGAATTATGTATGAATATTGTCGTGTGATCTATCAATCATTTGGATGCATAGATAGCTTGTGTATATATGAATCTTTTGAGTTGTTGATAGTGAATGTTGGCTATGAATATGAATGTGTCCTGTGAACCTGAGTTTGATACGAATGTTTACATTTTCTGTTGTATTTGTGTGTGAACTTGTTAGTATGCCTACTGTGGGGTATAAAACACAGGTCTCTGCTCTATTTATCTATATATAAGAATAATAATGTTGTGTCTAATTTATGTTTTCCCTTCTAACCACATTATATATATTTATATTATTACTATTATCATATATTTTATAGAGACATATATACATTATAAAAACATCCCACGTGTTATTAACTTATAAAACTAAATGTTTAATGGAAGTTGGCAAGGAAAATCTAGGTTGTTTTTGACTCACAGGCAAGGAAAATCCTTAATTTCGAAACAGAACAAGCAAGGAAAATCCTAGTGATTGCGTACAAAAGCTTGCAAAGAGTTTAAGGACCAATTCAATAATAACGCGCTCATTTTAATTTTGAGCAATAACTCGCTAATTTGTTAATTATATATATAAAAAATGTGCCTCTCCGGTTTATTCTTTGATATTAATTGCTCCTTCTAACATAACATTATATATAACTGTAGGATCTGAGAAGTAAGTCTAGAGGGGGGGTGATTAGACTACTTGACCAATTAAAAACTTAACCTTTTCCCAATTTTAGTCTTTGGCAGTTTTTAGCTATCTTAGCACAAGTCAAGAAATCTTCACACAATTCAAGCAAGCATGCACAGAGTATATGAGCAGCAAAAAGTAAAGCATGCAACTTGCAAGAATGTAAAGGGGAAGGGTTTGGAGATTCCAAATGCAATTTGGAGACATGGTGATTTTTGAGCTGTGGTTCCGATAGGTGGTGCTATCGTACATCCACGTTGATGGAGACTTCAACCCACGAAGGGTAACGGTTGCGTGAGTCCACGGAGGGCTCCACCCACGAAGGGTCCAGGAAGAAGCATCCTTTTCCACCATGGTCGTCGCCCATGAAGGACTTGCCTAACTAGCGGTAGATCTTCACGAAGTAGGTGATCTCCTTGCCCTTACAGACTCCTTGGTTCAACTCCACAATCTTGTCGGAGGCTCCCAAGTGACACCTAGCCAATCTAGGAGACACCACTCTCCAAGAAGTAACAAATGGTGTGTTGATGATGAACTCCTTGCTCTTGTGCTTCAAATGATAGTCTCCCCAACACTCAACTCTCTCTCAAAGGATTTGGATTTGGTGGAAAGAAGATTTGAGTGGAAAGCAACTTGGGGAAGGCTAGAGATCAAGATTCATATGGTAGGAATGGAATATCTTGGCCTCAACACATGAGTAGGTGGTTCTCTCTCAGAAACAGTAAGTTGGAAGTGTAGGCTTGTTCTGATGGCTCTCTCCACGAATGAAGAGGAGGTGGAGGGGTATATATAGCCTCCACACAAAATCTAACTATTACACACAATTTACCAATCTCGGTGGGACCGAATTGAGAAACTCGGTCTGACCAATTTAGTAAACCTAGTGACCATTAGGATTTTCGGTGGGACCGACATGCAACTCGGTAGGACCGATATGGTTAGGGTTAGGGCATAACGTAATCTCGGTGAGACCGATTACACAAAATCAGTGAGGCCGATTTTGGTAATAAGCTAACCAGAGAGTTGGTCAGGAAAACTCGGTGGGACCGATTACTCAAACTCGGTGGGACCGATTTTGGTAACAAGTTAACCAAAGAGTTTGCATTGTAATCTCGGTAGTACCGATTGCTCAAACTCGGTGAGACCGGTTTTGGCAATGGACATACACAGAGAGATTACAATCCCATCTCGGTGAGACCTAGATCCCTATCGGTGAGATCGATTTGCCTAGGGTTTGTGGCAGTGGCTATGACATCTGAACTCGGTGGCGCCGGATAGAAAGAATCGGTGAGGCCGAGTTTGACTTTAGGTTTAGGACATATGTGGATGTGAGAAAGTAGTTGAGGGCTTTGGAGCATATCACTAAGCACTTGAGCAAGCAAGCCATTAAGCAACACCTCATCCCCTCTTGATAGTATTGGCCTATAGACTCAATGTGATCTTGGATCACTAAAATATAAAATGCAGAGTCTTGAGCTTGAATCTTGAGCCAATCCTTTGTCCTTAGCATCTTGAAGGGGTTTCACATCCTTTAGTCCATGCCACTCCATTGTTGAACTTGTCTGAAATATACTAGGTAAAAGTGTTAGTCCAACAAGAGATATGTTGACATTAATTACCAAAATCACCCAGGGAGCACTTGTGCTTTCAATCTCCCCCTTTTTGGTAATTGATGACAACATACATCAAAGCTTTAGATAAAGATATAGAGAATAGCAAGTAAAGCTTTGGAACGACATGTAACAAGCATAGGCTCCCCTTACATGTATGCAATCATGTGAATATGGAATATAGAAGCATGTGAAAGCATAACCATGATAGAGTAGGCAATGTGTTACATGTATCTTGGCTATATGCATCAGAGCGAAGAATATTAAAAAAATACCTTCATGCTCATGAGTCCATCTTGCAAACAGTATGTACATCAGCAAGAATTCCTCATACACATGATTGGGATGCATATACTTACCTTGTGGTCTTGAGTTGGCTTAGGATGCAATGAACATGGTAAAATAAGGTTAGACAACACAGATACACCTACTGGCCAGAGCAAACAAAAGCAACCACAAGAGTACCAAGACTGGGATGACATGTAGAGAGTGAGTACTAAGTACCACATTTAACATAGACATATCCCCAAAGGTAAAGTTATGCAAAGAATTTAAAGATCTTCTTTCCCTGAGTATCTTGCTCCCCTTGAATCTAGCATGGGATACTGAGAGAAGATAGGGAACAGAAAATCAGAGCTAAAGCAATTAAACACATATGAACATGTCTTTCCCCTCAAGAAGACATGTGGCATCTCTCCTCTTGAACACCAAGCATCTGAGATCCTTGAGAATTACTCTCTTCGTGAGTACTCTCTCCCCCTGGAGATCTCTCTCTCCCCCTTTGGAAGTGATAAGCTTTGATGTGATCTCTCTCTCTCCCCCTTTGACATCAATGTCCAAGAAGGGACTTATGGAAGTTGTCGTGAATGGGTTTGATCCTCGAGTCACAGCACAAAACACTGATAAAAATGTGATGCTTGTAGAGGACAAGATTCATTGAGTGGAGCTAGATCAAAAGTAAAGAGGAATAAGTGGCAAAATATTTTTCCTGTTGTGGAAGCGGTGGCACCGAGTGGTATGCTTCGGTTGCACCGAAAGGATTCGGTTGGACCGAAAACAACAAATCGGTGAGATCGAGTTCATTGCGGAGAAAACACCTGTCACCTCAGCTCACTAGACTAGTAAGATCTCACAAGGATTTGCAAGGAATTAACTAAATGATTTGCAATGAATTGGATGCAAGAAATGCATAACGGACAGTAAACAAGAAGAAACTGTAGAGAAATCTAGATGAAGTTTTTTTGAAAGGGGAAACAAATATGCATGAGAGAAACATAAAAGCACAGAAAAGAACACGAGAGAACTTCATCTAGAATTGGTTGGCGACAAAGTCACCTATGTTAGAGTATATTGACTTAGGAGTCAAGTGAGATCACTTGATCATAGGTCATACTCATCGTTTAAGCTCAAAGTGGGGTTACCATTTTTCGTTTAAGCATCTTGATGTATTCACGTCTTGTCGAGTTGCTTTAACTCATGTCTTGGAGTAAAGCTTCTCTAAGATGGAAAATCATACCTTGGGTGGTGATGTTGATTGTTCATGTACTTGATCTTGTGTGGGTTGCTCAAGGTTGATGTAGCTCATCAAGAGTTGGGAGCACCACTTGGAATTTGAGTTCATCTACCTACATGGGTTAGTTCTTGCAAGGAAGAGCACTTGTGTGTCCAAATGACAATCATGAAACTCAACATAGAATTGGTCAAAGGATATGTTCGAATGATTCCGTGCTTCCTTATCTTCAACCACCTTTGTGTATAGTCTTGGTGATGTAGAGATTGCTCAAGATATGAGTAGGTTACAATCTCATGGAATTTGATTCAACCAAGTACCTACATGGGTTAGATAACATGAAAGGTGCAAATATATCCACGACATAAGATTACCATCATAAGGGAAATATCAAGGATTAGTCATAAGCTCATGTATTGCATGTATCCAATGGAGTTTCTACTCCAAGTTTGAAGCATCAATGATGTTCAATTCTCTTCTCAACCTGCAAAACACTTTCTCATCAAGTGGTTTAGTGAAAATATCCGCTAATTGCTTTTCGGTGCGAACATGCTTAAGATTAATGTCACCCTTAGCAACATGATCTCGAATGAAATGATGACGAACTTCAATATGCTTAGTTAGAGAGTGTTGCACAGGATTGTGAGCAATCTTCATAGCACTTTCATTGTCACAAAGTAATGGAACATGTTTCACATATATCCCATAATCCTTAAGAGTTTGGGTCATCCAAAGTAATTGAGCACAACATGAACCAGCGGCAATATATTCCGCTTCGGTGGTGGATAAGGATACCCAGTTTTGTTTCTTGGAGGACCAAGACACAATAGATCTACCAAGGAATTGACAAGTACCCGAAGTGGACTTTCTATCAACCTTGTCTCCGGCATAGTCCGAGTCGGAGTAGCCAACAAGATCGAAAGAGGCCCTCTTAGGATACCAAATGCCAAAATTTGGTGTATGAATTAAATATCTCACTATCCTTTTCACGGCCTTAAGATGACATTGTTTAGGTGCAGCTTGATATCTTACACACATGCACACACTTAGCATAATATCGGGACGTGAAGCACATAGGTATAACAATGAACCAATCATAGAGCGGTAAACCTTTTGATCAACCGATTCACTATCTTTGGTCAAATCAAGATGTCCACTAGTAGGCATGGGTGTAGTCATACCTTTGCATTCTTGCATATTGAACTTCTTGAATAAGTCCTTAGTGTACTTCGTTTGAGAGACAAAAGTACCTTCCTTAGTTTGCTTGATTTGCAATCCAAGAAAGAATTTGAGTTCACTCATCATTGACATCTCAAACTTCTCCGACATTAGCTTTCCAAACTTCTCACTAAAATGAGGGTTAGTTGATCCAAATATGATATCATCAACATAAATTTGGCATACAAATAATTCTCCATTAACCCTTTTAGTAAAAAGTATAGAATCAATTTTTTCCAATTTCAAACCCTTTTTCAATAAGGAACTTAGTTAAGCATTTGTACCAAGCTCTAGGAGCTTGTTTAAGACCATAAAGAGCTTTGCGAAGTTTGTAGACATGATTGGGTTTCTTAGGATTGATAAAGCCGGGAGGTTGTTTAACATAAACTCCCTCCTCTATTTCACCATTTAGAAAAGCACTTTTAATGTCCATTTGGTACAAGGTGATATCATGGTGATTAGCATAGGCAAGTAAGATACGGATGGACTCAAGTCTAGCAACGGGAGCATAGGTCTCACCATAGTCCATACCTTCGACTTGTGTGTAACCTTGGCGACAAGACGTGCTTTGTTGCGAACTACTTGTCCATCTTCATCTTGCTTGTTGTGAAACACCCATTTGGTACCGATGTGTCACACCCTGATTTTCATGCCACTACACTTAAGCTAACAACCATGATAAAATATGGTGTGACAAAAACTTTTGAGTGTTTTGGACCTTGCCTTGATTTGTTTTTGTCTGTTGTTTGCAAGTGCTCTAAAAATAAAATAAATCCTCCCACTCTTATACTCCTTCTCCTTGATCCAAAAACCTTTCCCAATGATCATGCCATGTGTATAGAGCAACATAGTATTTTCTTACAAAAATAATTTGGCCAAAAAGTATTTTCTAAAATTAGTTTTCCAAAAACCCCTGAATTGATGATTACACTGCATGTGCTTGATTTGGGGTGTGAAAAATCTTTCAAAAGGTATATTTGAATCCTATTAGATGTAGGACTCCCATAAACCACAAAAATATATTTTTAAAAGTTATTTTCCTATTTTATTTAAAAGCTTTTTCTTGAGGCCAGAAATGGTCTTTAATAGGGAAAATTTATTTTATTGTTTCAAAAATATTTGACAAAAATCAGGGAAACTCAGTGGACATATATTTTCCATACATAAGAGTTTCAACACATGGTCATGTTCAAAATATTGGATAAAACCTCCCAAAACCATTTCTGCCAATTTCAAGGATTTGAAATATTTCTACAGGAAATATTTTCATAAAAATCCAAGAAAATTCCATCATGTCACAAATGCCCTATTTGGTTATCTTGCCAAGTCTCATGACTTGGAGAACAAGATAACATCATCAAATTCCCTCAAAACCATTTCTGTCCATTTTGAAGTTTGAACAACTTCTCATTGCCAAACATTTCCAAATGTTCTCAAACCTTGTGAACATGCTCAAATGTTCTAATTATTCATCTATACCAAGTGGAACAAGTTGGAGAACAAGTTAAATTGATCAAAGTGCCCCAAAACCCCTCCTGTCCAGAACCAAATTTGAACAGCTCTACATTACCAACTTTCTCTCCTTGATTCCAACTTTTGTGAGCATGATCGCATGACCAAATGAGGCCACCACACAAAGTGGTGCATCAAGGAGAAGTGATTTTCTCAACTAGATCTACACAAGTTCATTTCTGCTAATTTCTAGGGTTTACAAAAGTTGCATTGGCAACTTTGCCCAAATGAACTCAATCTTGGTGGAACCTCTTTTTTTCTCATACCATTTGACCCTGTCAAGCCTCATGACAAATGGAGATCATCTCCTTGCCCAAACCAGCAACAAACACCTTCTGCCAATGTACTAAAACCCCTGTTTTGACCACTTCCACTTTTCTCCATGACCTCAACTTTTTACCACAGCCCCTCCTAGACCTCTTCTACCTCCAGTAGCAATGGAAAATCCATAGTTCAATTATTGGAGGGGTAAAACCCCACTTTCTCTCTCTGGAAAGCCCATTTCCCCTCTCTCCCTCAACCTCTCTCCTCTCCTACTGGCTGTCCAGGGCATCCAAGGCCCACTCCCCTTTGTTTACTCCTCCCTAAACAACCTAGACACAAGTGGTCGCGCCCTACAAGCTAAAAGCATGCCCTGGCATGCAATTGGCGTGCTCCAGAGCGCGCTACAGTGCGCTCCCGCACTGTAGCCGCCCCCTTCCAACCGCCTCCAGCCACCTCGGGCCTCCCCAGCGTGCCCGACGATGAGCCTCGGCGTCCGCGACACGCCACGATCTGGTCCCCCTCCTCCTTCTCCCTCCCGCTGCCCCCTCGCCCGCGCGCCAGAGCCGCCCGAGAGCCCCAATGGCCGAGCCCACACGCGCGACGCTCTGCCACTCCCTGCTCTCTCTCTCCTTCTCCCTCGACTTGGACCACGACAACAAGCGCCACAGACAGCCCCGAGCCTCCTCCCATGGACTCTGCGGCCATTTCCGCGGGTGCCCGTAGGCCACATCCACGGTGAGCCACGGCCTCGCCATATAAGGCTGCCCCTGACCTCCCTCTGGATCCCCTTTGCTCTCTCTCTCTCTCCAGTGCATCCCCTGGACCAATCCGCACCCCCTCCCGTGCCCTCCAACCTCGTCCATGGCCGGAGCTGAGCTGCCGGCCATCGCTTAAATCCTCGTCGTCCGAGCCTCCTCCTCTCCACCTACGGGGGTCATTGCATCACCGCAACCACCACGGAGCTCTCCCGCTCTCCATTCACACACCCCGGAGACCGTGGCGTCAAGTCCATCCTCGATGACGCCCCGGTCCACCGCACTCGAAGCTCCTCCTCTTCCCGGGCTCCCCCGCGGGCGTGAAGCACCTGGATGGGAGCGCCTGGTCGCGCTGGACCCACCGGTACGCCGAGCGTCGCCGGAGGTGGCCGGTACAGCTGGGGAGAACGCCGGTGCCCGCTCGGCCTCGCCTCCCCTGCCTTTGCTCTGTTCGAGCGGGAGTTAGGAGACGGCCTGAGCACCAGGCCCCGCTCGTCAGCGACCCGGTGGGCGGGGCCCGCCCGTTTAAGTGGAGACGGCTTCAGCAAAGACGCCTTCGACGTCGCCCTGTCGCCGCGTGGCCGAGCCGCTGGGCCGGCCCAGTTGCGCCTCACTGTTAAATCCCGCCCAGTGCACGCTGCCGCCGCCGGAATTAGGCCCATTAGGTATTTCCATTTTCTTTTTCTTTTTCATCAAGATTCAAACTTTTCTAGAGACCTCATTTCAGGTCCAAATTTGATGATTCAAATTTCCAGAGACTCCATAAATCAAGTCCTATTTAAGAGGCCACAGTGGACATTTTTGTTGTCCTTGATTTTCACTGAACCTTTCAAAAGGTCATTTATCCACATAAGTCCACTTCAAAAATCCATATTATATTCATTTCAACTCCAAATCCAGTGAAACCAATTTCTAAATGTTTCAAAAATCATGCCTGAATTAATGGGTACTTTTACTCATTTTTATAAAATGGAATTCTGTGTACAACTTGTGGATCCATCAAACCCCTTGATTCCATGATATTGAAATGTTCAGATATGTCCATTGATCAAATCCTAATGAAACCACTTTGGTCACCCCTCATATGACCAGAGGTATCCTAGAAAAGTCCAACTCATATTTTTAGAGCACTTTTATTTTGCCTTGTTGTGTTGCTTATTATGGTTGTTTTCGACGATAGTTGACGAAGTAGACGAAATGCTCGGATTTGGACCAGAGATATTTGAAGACCTCGAAGACTTTGTTAAAACAGGCAAGCAGCCCTTGGACCATGTCTATGAAACCCTTTTTATGCATGTCATATAGCACCATATTATTGTTGCAACGGAATCATGATGAGGTGGTAACCACTTTGATGGTTTGCCACCGTACGCCCTCATTGATACCTGCATTGTGCATGACCCTACCTTCTTATGAGGGTTATGCCGGTGGGAGTAGATAGGATGCTAAAGTAGATGCTACGCAAAAAGGGACGGGTATATGCATGATGAAGGAGACAAAGTATTTTCAAAGGACTTTTCAAAAAACCCGTCGGGTGCCACTTATGCCCGAGGGAGATGATGAGATGGGTAACCACTTGATGACGAAGTGGTGTACCGAGGCAAGTGCGTGTTGTTTTCGAAAATGGATTAGATTTAAGATTTGTCGACTGTCCCAACCTTACATGCGCAACCACTCTACCCTTGTATGGGAAAGGGCATTATTGATTACCTAGGCCGATACTAGCTTGGAGCCCGCATTACTAGTGACGGGGGAGAGTTGGTGCTCTCTCTCGGGACGGGGTCGTGCCAGGTAGGGCGGCCATGACTGTCTTTACAGGGCATCGGATACACCGTTGTATCCCCTCTCGGATGTTACGATCTCGAGAGAGTCTCGTATGATGTACATCGTGAGAATACGGAACAACGAGTGGACTCCTTGTTAGTGTCGTCTAGGGAAAGGTAGTGATCGGGTGCTTACCCCGGGTACTTGAGGTATCGCGGGTCATGGACGATACGGAAGTTCCCCGGATCTTGTGGGTAAAGTGTGCAACCTCTGCAGAGTGTAAAACTATTTGAATAGCCGTGTCCACGGTCAAGGACAGTTGGGCGGTGCTGCTTAAACTATGTCCAGAGCTTTGCAAACCAGTGTGTGCGTGTGTTGATAAAACTACTTGGGTCAAGTCAAAGGACTTGACATGATTGAGTTGGGTTGGTGCCCACTCTATTTATGTTGATATCTGTAACATGTCCTCATGGTTACTTGAATTCTCCAGATGCATGTCTTACAAGTTGTTGAACATATTATTGCACTCAAAACTAGCTTTCTGCAAAAATTTACCTATATCATGCATTGTTATATCTGGAACCAAAACATGGGTTGCTTGCGAGTACATTCAAAGTACTCATTGGCTTGCCACTAGTTATTTAATTGACCAGGCATGGAAGAACCGAAGTTCGGAGAAGAGTTCTTTGGAGACGAACATGCGAACTAGGACGTTTCCCAGTCAGAATGCCTGTAGGGTTAAGGCAGATGGCATGGGTTCTACTTATCAACGAAGATTTCCGCTGCTTGTGTTCATTTGATGTTCAGCCCTTAAGGCTTTATCAATGTAAGACTTGACTATAATGGTCATAATTTGTGTAAGACGGTATGCATGGATGTAAGACTCTTGTTATTCAGCTTCTGTGTGTTCAGTGAGCATTGATCTCTGGGATCACTGTACACGTGCATTCGGTGATCTCGACTTATGAGTCGGGGTCCCCACACGATGATGTTGTGGTTGTTGTCGGGCTTCTCAACCAATCTCCAAACTTGATTTCTCTCAAAGTTGTGTAGCTCTTCATGCATAGCATTTATCCAATCCGGATCTTCCAATGCTTCTTCGACCTTCATAGGTTCAATGCTAGAGATGAATGAATAGTGTTCACAAAAATTTGCTAGACAAGTTTTAGAGCGAGTGATTCTCCCGGTTTGGATATCATTGTAGATTTGCTCGACGGGATGGTCTTTAGCAATCCTTGCTCGAACTCGTGAAAGCTTTTGCTCGGGTCTTGGTTGAACATCTTCTTCATCTTGTTCTTCTTCTTGGCCTTCTTCATTATTGGCGTTGTCGTTCTCTTGTCTTGGTGGAGAAGGAGGTTGTTGACGTTCTTGATGTACTTCCTCATTTTCTTCATCTTGGTGTATCCCTCTTGTGGACACTTCCGTATCAACTCTTGGTTCACCTTGTCGTGAGGTAGAAGCTTCCACTTGGACGGACGAGGTACTCTCCTTCACCTCCGTTGGACGAACCTTGCCAATAGACAAGTCTTGGATTGCTTCCGAGGGGTCTTTATCTCCTACATCAATTGGCAATTGCTCTACTTGCGAGCCGTTAGATTCATCAAACTTCACATATACCGTCTCTTCAACCTTTCGAGTGAAATTTTTGTAGACGCGGTATGTGTGAGAGTTGTAGCCATAACCAAGTAGGAAACCTTCATGAGACTTAGGAGCAAATTTAGAACGACGATGCTTATCTAGAATGTAGCACTTTGAGCCGAATACTTGAAAGTATCCAACTTGGGGTTTGTTACCGGTGAGGAGCTCGTATGCTGTCTTGCCAAGTAGCTTGTCAAGATACAAGCGATTTGTTGCATGACAAGCTGTCTCAACCGCTTCTGCCCAAATGTGCTTCGGCGTCTTGTACTCATCAAGCATCGTTCTTGCCATTTCGATGAGCGTCCGGTTCTTCCTCTCAACAACTCCATTTTGTTGAGGTGTGTACGTAGCCGAGAACTCATGTGAAATCCCTACTTCATCAAGAAAGGTGTCCACATTTGCGTTCTTGAACTCTGCTTCATTGTCGCTGCGAACCTTCTTGATCTTCACTTCAAACTGATTTTGAGCCTTCCTGGCGAAGTTTTTGAAGAACTTTTGGACCTGCGATTTGTCATCGAGAAAGAACACCCACGTAAATCTTGAAAAATCATCAACTATAACTAGACCAAAAGAATTTCCACCGAGACTTTTGTAAGCGTTGGGACCAAAGAGATCCATGTGAAGTAGCTCAAGTGGCCTCCTTGTGGTCATGATGTTCTTCACGGGATGCCTTCCTCCAACCTGTTTACCTGCTTGACAAGCACTGCAAAGTTTATCCTTATCAAATATGACATTGTTAACACCAAGGATATGATTCCCTTTAATAAGCTTGTCAAGGTTTCTCATGCCAACGTGACCTAGTCATCGATGACAAAACCAACCTTTAGAGGATTTAGCAATGAAGCAAGTTCTAGGTTGAGCCTTTTTAGTGAAATCAACAATGTAAAGATCACCTCTATGTATACCGGTAAAGACCATTTTATGATTGTCTCTACGAAACACTTGGCAATCTACTTCAGTAAATAGGACATTGAAACCGAAATCAGCAAGTCTAGATACTGAAAGTAGGTTGTAGCCAAGAGATTCAACGAGCATAACATTTTGAATGGAGCTATCATGTGAGATGGCCACCTTACCAAGGCCAACTGCCTTACCCTTTGAGTTTTCACGGAAAGTGACATACTTTCGAGGACCATCATTTTCAGCAAGCTCACGAAACATGTCTTTATCTCCGGTCATGTGATCGGTACATCCACTGTCAAGAACCCATTCTTTTCCTCCTGCCATATATCCCCGAAGATTTTCCATAAGACCAAAGTGTCTCATTGCATCATCAAGATCAAAGTCATCATCATCATCCTCATCATAGTATCCATGTTCAACATCGTCACGTGGTGGATCAATTCCTAGTGAGGGTGATTCATTAGTATGAGTTTGACAATGATCTCCTCTATGAAGTCTAGTAGCTTCGGAAATAATATCGCTAATAATTCGAACAATTCCTTTGGCACGCATAAGATTTGTAAGTTCAAATAGACAATTACCAAACATAGGATCATTGGAATTAATCTTACTCAAGGCAATAGACTTATGAAGAATTTCATCCAGATTTTTCTAGGAATAATTAGGAAATCGTTCTTCAAGAAATTTGCATATAGTGTAGGCACACTCAAGAGTAGGCAGTTTTCCAATCAAGTTTCTAGGCAAACCTCTAGTGATAAGATTAACAGTTCTAACATTTCTAATAATGTCAATCCACTCATCAAGGGTAGGATGCATAGGATCAACATGAGGTGCACAAGGACTAGCAATGTACTTGTTCAAATGATATTGATTGAAAATTACAAGCATCTCATTTCCACTCATGAAAATACTCTCCATTAAGTATAGGCACTCTATGTCTAAGACTCCCCAAAGTAGACTCATCCATCTTCCTCCAATGGTGATTAAACCAAAGCAATGGAGACCAAGCTCTTATACCACTTGTAGGATCCGAGAAGAAAGTCTAGAGGGGGGTGATTAGACTACTTGGCCAATAAAAAACTTAACCTTTTCCCAATTTTAGTCTTTGTTAGTTTTTAGCTATCTTAGCACAAGTCAAGCAATCTTCACACAATTCAAGCAAGCGTGCAAAGAGTATATGAGCAGCGGAAAGTAAAGCATGCAACTTGCAAGAATGTAAAGGGGAAGGGTTTGGAGATTTCAAACGCAATTTGGAGACATGGTGAGTTTTGAGCCGTGGTTCCGATAGGTGGTGCTATCTTACATCCACGTTGATGGAGACTTCAACCCACGAAGGGTAACAGTTGCGTGAGTCCATGGAGGGCTCCACCCATGAAGGGTCCATGAAGAAGCAACCTTGTCTATCCCACCATGGCCATCGCCCACGAAGGACTTGCCTCACTAGCGGTAGATCTTCACGAAGTAGGCGATCTCCTTGCCCTTACAAACTCCTTGGTTCAACTCCACAATCTTGTCGGAGGCTCCCAAGTGACACCTAGCCAATCTAGGAGACACCACTCTCCAAGAAGTAACAAATGGTGTGTTGATGATGAACTCCTTGCTCTTGTGCTTCAAATGATAGTCTCCCCAACACTCAACTCTCTCTCACAGCATTTGGATTTGGTGGAAAGAACATTTGAGTGGAAAGCAACTTGGGGAAGGCTAGACATCAAGATTCATATGGTAGGAATGGAATATCTTGGCCTCAACACATGAGTAGGTGGTTCTCTCTCAGAAACAGTAAGTTGGAAGTGTAGGCTTGTTCTGATGCCTCTCTCGACGAATGAAGAGGAGTTGGAGGGGTATATATAGCCTCCACACAAAATCTAACCGTTACACACAATTTACCAATCTCGGTGGGACAGAATTGAGAAACTCAGTCCGACCGATTTAGTAAACCTAGTGACCGTTAGGATTTTCGATGGGACCGACATGCAACTCGGTAGGACCGATATGGTTAGGGTTAGGGCATAACGTAATCTCGGTGAGACCGATTACAGAAAACCGGCGAGACCGATTTTGGTAATAAGCTAACAAGAGAGTTGGTCAGGCAAACTCGGTGGGACCGATTACTCAAACTCGGTGGGACCGATTTTGGTAACAAGTTAACCAGAGAGTTTGCATTGTAATCTCGGTAGTACCGATTGCTCAAACTCGGTGACATCGGTTTTGGCAATGGACATATACAGAGAGATTACAATCCCATCTCGGTGAGACCGAGATCCCTATCGGTGAGACCGATTTGCCTAGGGTTTGTGGCAGTGGCTATGACATTGAACTCGGTGGCGCCGGATAGAAAGAATCGGTGGGGCCGAGTTTGACTTTAGGTTTAGGACATATGTGGAAGTGAGAAAGTAGTTGAGGGCTTTGGAGCATATCACTAAGCACTTGAGCAAGCAAGCCATTAAGCAACACCTCATCCCCTCTTGATAGTATTGGCTTTACCTATAGACTCAATGTGATCTTGGATCACTAAAATATAAAATGCAGAGTCTTGAGCTTGAAGCTTGAGCCAATCCTTTGTCCTTAGCATCTTGAAGGGGTTTCACATCCTTTAGTCCATGCCACTCCATTGTTGAACTTGTCTGAAATATACTAGGTAAAAGTGTTAGTCCAACAATAGATATGTTGACATTAATTACCAAAACCACCCAGGGAGCACTTGTGCTTTCAATAACGAGCCCACCTAATACGTGTATTTCAAGGAAGTGCAAATGGGCTGGGATTTCTTAGAAAATATAAATGGGCCTGATTGACGCGAAATTATTTGTTCACCCAGCCCAGCAAATGGACTATACATTCTTGAAAACATGGGTTAAATATATGCCACATTTTTGCAGGCTGACATGTGGGCCAATAGGTCGAAGCCTACGCAGGGCATTGTCAACTTGGTCAACAAATGATTGTGTCATCCACAGACATTGGATTTATATCCAACGGCCGGCATGCACCTTCAATCTCTCGTCTTCTTCCTCCAGCGTCGCCAGGACCACCTGGTCCGGCCTCTGGCGGCTAGCGGCTCTGCTTAGCACGCATCGCTGCGAAGCGCTACCCCACCGCCGGCCAGGCTATCCCTCCACACCTCGACACCTCCTGTTATTCTCCACATACTACAGCCCCACGCCGCAACAGAACCAGTTATAACCCTTCTCCTCCTCTCAATCTGCGACTTCACTGCCGCGTCTTCCCGTCTCCGAGTCATACCCGTCCGGGGCCTCACCGTCGTCCACCGCCTCGCTGCGCTCGGTGCGGCATGGTCAACAAACGATAGTCATCGGAAGAGGACTGTATGTGGAGAGCCTGATGGCTAGGACCCACGAGGTCCATGGTTGCACGCAAGGAAAGTTCCTCCTTATTAAGCTGAAAAAAAGTTTCCTCCACCTGATAGTTGGGACCCACCGGCTGTATCTTCGCACGGAAGGAAGTGTCTCCTTTTTTTGCGAAAAAAATATTCATCCCGTTGACAGCTGCGACCCGTCAGATTTGGTGGCTGACTTGTGGGCCTACTAAGCGGACGTGTACGCACGGCTTTGTCAACTTAATCAACAAATTATTCTAGCAGCTGGACCGTTGGATGTTAATCCAACAGCCGTGCTCCTTCTTCAACCTCTGTTCTTGCTCCTGTCTCCCGTGGGCGGCACCGCAGCTGTGCTGCCGCGCATCCGAACCAGTGAAGTTTCCCACTCCTCTGCATCTGCGACTCCACTGCCATGTCTTCCCCATCTCCGGGTCATTCCAGTCTGGGTGCGCTCGGCACGGTGTGGTCAACGTGGTAAACAACCGAGAGTCATCAGAAGATGACTGTACGTGAGAGGCTGACAGTGGGGACGCACCACGCCCATGGACGCCTGCATGCAACGGAATGCGGCATGGTCAACGTGGTCAAGGAACGACTTCCATCGGAAGTATACTGTACGTGGAGAGTCTGATAGCTGGGTCCACGGCCGCAACAAGTGCCTCCTTATTACGCAGAAAATAACGATTCCTCCAACTGACAGCAGGGACCCCACTGGACGGGCCACCATATTTTGCGAAAAATATGTTTGCCCCCTGACTGCTGGGACCCACCTGACGGGCCACTGTATTTCGCGAAAAAAATGTTCCCCCCGCTGTCAGCTCGGACCCACCGAAAGTGCCTCCTTATTAAGCAGAAAAAAATGAATACCCCCTGCTAGTTGGGACCCACCTTGGTGGGAGGCTGACTTGTGGGCCCACTAAGTTGACGGGGACGGAGGGCTTTGTTAACTTAGTCAATCTGAATGATTTTAGCTGCAGTGACCGTACGATGTCCATCCAACGTCCATCGTGCTTCTTCAACCTCTGGTCTTCTTGCTCCAGCCGCCCAAAGCAGTGCCGATTGTGCCGCCTACTCCTGCCTCCTGTGGCCGGTTGTGATGCCGCAGAGGCCTCACCGCCCCCTACTACTCATGCCGCTGGCCAGGTCATCCCTCCACTCACCCATGCTTCCACTGCCGCGTCTTCCCCGGCTCCGCGTCGTCCCCTTCCTAGGCCTCGCCGTCATCCACCGCCGTGGTGCTCTCCGCGCGGCGTGGTCAACGTGGAACAGGAACGACTTCCATCGGAAGAGTACTATACATGGAGAGGCTGACAGCTGGGTCCACGGCCACAACCCAGTTTTTTTGTGATTTGCCAAGTAAGTCACTTTGTCAGGCCTGTTGGGTTGCAAATCTTTCAATACGAGGAGAGCTGTCATTTGGCTGGCCGAGAAATGGCCCATCAGTAATGAGAAATGGGTTGTACATTTTTAAAACACATCAAACCGGCAATTAGTTTCAAATATCTTTTTTTTCATTTCAAGATATTAAATTGCATTAATTTTTATGCGTGGAGAATTTGTTGGATTTTATATTGATATACATTTATTTGTAAAATCAGTTTGAATGTGAGTCGAAATTTCGGGATTAAAAACAGTTCGGACCGCACCGAAATATGCAAAATTTCGTATAATTTTTTAACCGTGGCCACAATATGGGATGTAATGCTAACAAAAAGAATATGGGCTCAAAAAAACCTTAAGAATTAGCAAATGGGCTGTAAATTACTAGAAATAATGGCAGATGGTTGTATGTTGTTTTCCATAGATTTGAGGCTTTCCTAAAAAAAGGTTGACGCACAAGCAGTGATTGTTGGATGTCCATCCAACGGCCGTTGTGCTTCTTCAATCTCTGCTCTTTCTGCTCCAGCCGCTCAAACAAGCGCCGGCGGGACTGCCTGCTCCCTCCTCCCCGCGGCCGGCTGTGCTGCCGCGCAGGCCTCACCGCCCCACGTACTCCCATCGCTGGCCTAGCCATCCCTCTACTCACCCACACCTACTGTTATTCTCCGGCGACAGCAGACGAACCAGTAAACCCTCGTACAGTCATACTCCCCTCCGTGTGGGAAACAATTGTTGAGTCTTCCCTGCCTCCATGTCGTTCCCTTCCTAGGCCTCGCTGTCGTCCACCACCCTGGTGCTCTCGGCGCGGCCTGGTCAACATGGTCAACGACTGACATGCATATAAAGTGGAATGTACGTGGAGAGGCCGACAGCTAGGTCCACGGCCGCACGCAAGGAAATGCCTCCTCATTACGCACAAAATAATGATTCCTCCACCTGACATCAGGGACCCACCGGAAGGGCCTCTATATTTCATGAAAAAAGGTTACCAACGCCGACAGCTCGGACCCACTAGCTATATCTTCGCACGCAAGGAAGTGCCTCCTTATTACGCACAAAAAAATGAATACTCCCCCTGTCGGTGTCAAAACCGGCGGATCTCGGGTAGGGGGTCCCGAACTGTGCATCTAGGCGGATGGTAACAGGAGACAAGGGACACGATGTTTTACCCAGGTTCGGGCCCTCTTGATGGAGGTAAAACCCTACGTCCTGCTTGATTGATATTGATATTCTAGATGTTTACAAGAGTGGATCTACCACGAGATCAAGGAGGCTAAACCCTAGAAGCTAGCCTATGGTATGATTGTAATGGTTGTTGTTGTGTCCTACGGACTAGAGCCATCCAGTTTATATAGACACCGGAGAGGGCTAGGGTTACATAGAGTCGGTTACAATGGTAGGAGATCTATGTATCCGTATCGCCAAGCTTGCCTTCCACGCCAAGGAAAGTCCCATCCGGACACGGGACGAAGTCTTCAATCTTGTATCTTCATAGTCTTGGAGTCCGGTCGATGATGATAGTCCGGCCGATGATAGTTCGGCTGATGATGGTAGTCCGGCTATCCGGACACCCCCTAATCCAGGACTCCCTCAGTAGCCCCTGAACCAGGCTTCAATGACGATAAGTCCGATGCGTATATTGCTTGGCATTGCAAGGCGGGTTCCTCCTCCGAATGATAGAAGATGGTGAACACCAGGATAGTGTCCGGCTCTGCAAAATAAATTCCACATTCCACCGTAGAGAGAATAATATATACACAAGTTCAATCTGCTGGCGTTTTTTGCAGCATGACGTCACGCCACTACCAAGCCATTACTTGAATCATTTTTTACTTTACCACCTCAGCGCATTTAGCGAAGCGGTTTCCTTGGCACGTCTTGTCGAAGCAGAGATCGTGTTCCCCCTTAATCCGGGATTCTCATCAATATGGACGTGGGTAACCCAACCGCGCCCGTCGCCACGCCCCCTCTATCGAAGGCGAGCCCCAAACGGTCACGGAGACGGCTCTTGGTATTCTCCCTCTTTATAACGGGACCAGGGCTCGTTTCTTTTCTTCAATCCTCCATCGAATCCTCTCCCCGCTCCAAGTTCCAGCACCTAGAGCTCCAGATTCGAGTGCTTCGGACCTTCAACGATGTCCGGTTCCGACCTCCAGGGCCGGTGGACGGAGGAGGACGTGCTAAAGCTGCGGGAGGCCAAGTACCTGGCTTATGAGATTTCGCACAGGTTGCCTGCCGAAGGGCAGGCCATCCCCACCCCCGAGCCCGGCGAGTATGTCATTTTTGTATCCCACCTCCGTCGGGGTTTAGGCTTCCCGATGGATCCTTTTGTGAGAGGGCTCATGTTTTACTATTGGTTGGAATTCCACGATTTGGCTCCGGAGTCCATCCTCCATATTTCCGCATTTATTGTTGTCTGCGAAGCCTTCCTCCGCGTCACCCCTCACTTCGGCCTGTGGCTGAAGACCTTCAATGTGGCGCCGAAGATGATCGGGGGGCGTCAAGTGGAGTGCGGCGGGGCGGCCATAAGTAGGAGGGCCGATGCCCCGTGGCCCGCTGGCTCCTTCCAAGAGGAGCTCGGCCCGTGGCAGCAAGAGTGGTTCTATATTACCGTTCCGAGGGGCCGCAGACAAAATCCGTCGCCCTTATTCCGCCCGGGACCTCCACGACGGTTGATGTCGCGGGTCAACCAAGGGCTCAACTGGGGGCCGTCAAAGGACATGCCCCTACTGCAGGGCCGGATTCGAGATCTCCAAACGAGGGAGGTCGATATGGTGGTGGTAATGCAGGTTATGCTGATTAGGCGTCTCCCGCCCTGCAAACGCCGCCCTCTCCGGCTATGGGAGTTCAATCCGGAGGTCCCACGGATTCTTCAACACTTCATGGGTATGACACCCCTGGAGATGTACAAATTATTCTTCGGATCGCAAGAGGCGCGTCCGGAATTGACCGAGGATGCTGGCCTAAGCTGCAATCGCCCGGATACTCAAGTAAGTAGTTCCAAGTCTGGACATACCGTTCGTTTGCCTTTCGATAATTCGCGTTATGACCAACTTCCTTCTAAACACGAGTGGATAGCGGAAGCAAAATTGATATGGTGTCCGGCCCCCCTCCCCGAGACCGCGCTGGATTCCGTGCTGGTTTGGATGCTTGAGGTTGCGCCTCCAGAGGAAGGCGAAGGGGAAAACAGGAAAGCTACTGCCTCGCCTAAGGAGGCTCTTGAAAGAGGGGGGATCGAGAATCCCTCCCTCCAAGGGGAGAAGAGGACTGCCTCCGAGGACCCGGGGGCAAAAGCCCCTAAACGGGGGAAGAAATCTTCGCCAGAGGGTCCAGCGTCCGGGGAGGCCCCGGCCGCACAATCTCCCTTAAAGAGTCAGCCCTCCAACGAGCCGTAAGTAGAAAGAAAGGAGTTTTGTAATAAGGGACATCCCTATTTGTGCTTCTGAGGATAACTAAAGTTTTTACCTTGTAGTTCGGATCTCCGTCCTTCGCAAATGAGCTCGTCTTCGGGGGACCTTCGTCCGGAGATGATGGAGAGCGAGACGCCTCCGTCCGGGGCGCCGTCGGATAGGGCGGACGAGCCTAAAGTGTCGTCACGGAGGGAGCCCCCGGGTTTGGCAAAGTCGGATAGTTCGGCGCCAACTGGTGTACGGCTGAAGGATCTGCTTGAGAAGGCGTCTATCTCAGAAGATCACCACGCATTGATGAGCATGGTGATTGAAAGGATTTCGTCCGCCGAAGGCGGGTTGCACAATGCCGTCAGGAGTTTGCTGGCGCGGTTTGAGGTACGTAAAAATGACACACCTTTTAACAGTTTTGCATATAGAATGCGCCCTGTATAGATAGTAGCCCCTGAGACTCGGTAGGTTGTCGAAATCGACAGCGTGCCGAGGATCAAAATCGCAGGTTTAAATTTCCGTCGTGCCGATGCAGGTGGCGGGTCGTCCGGGGGCCAGCCGGACTGTTGGAGTTGCTGAACTAAAGCGGCAACTCGCTGTTGCGGATGCGGACATCACGCTTGTCAACAGGCAACTTGATGAGTCGCAAAGTAAGTGTTACTGTGCGGTCACTTGGTAAGGGAGCCGAAGCCAGCTCTTTACAACATGTGTGTGAAATGCAGATAGTGCCGCTGCTGTGGAGAGCCTTCAGACCGAACTTGCTCAAGCCAAGGAGCAGGCCAGAAGGAGTAATGTGGCGGCCTCGAGGGCGGCCGAGGAGTTAGCGGCCGAAAGGGTCGCACACTGCCGGAGCAGGGAAGAGATGGCCGAAATGGCCGTGAAGTTAAAAGATGCTACCGACCGCAATGAGGCTCTTGGGAAGGAGCGCCTAGCGGGGCAAGAAGACCTGGAGAAGGCCACCACCGAAGCCAAGGATGCTCGCTCTGCAATGCGGGCTATAAAGGAAGAGCTGCGCCAGGCCGGAGAAATTGTAGCTGGCAAGCCTTTTCTGCTGCGCCGAAGGTTTACAGATCCAAAGTATGCTCAGCTGGGCCAACTGTGGGGTCCAGAGGACCCTTATATGGACTTAGTAGCGAGTGCGGCGGAAGCCGTTGTGCATTTTCGAAGCCAGAAGGATCACAAGACGGAAGAGCTGTCTTGGTCTCAATTCCATAGTCCGGAGTGTTCACTTCCGCTGAACGACCGTTTGGCCGAGTGGGCTGAGCTAAATAGGTTGTCCGGGCTTGCTATGACGGATATAGTGACCCATGTCTGGCCGGATAGGCCCGAGCCGAAGAGTTACTTTGGCTTATTGCAGCAATTTCTTGGAGCGGTGCCGCATATCAAGGCGATGAAGCGGTCGGCCTGCATAGAGGGTGCGCGGATGGCACTCGCCCGTGTGAAGACACATTGGACAGAGATGGATGCCACCGCTGTTGCGACCCCGGGTTCGGACGATAATCGGTTACCCGCCGAGCACTATTTTGGCAAAGTGCTGCGTGGTGCTCGTGTAATAGAGTCGCAGTGCTCAAAAAATGTTACGTTCGAATGAACGTTTTTATGATGTAAAACAATATTTATGATGTAAGCGCCTTTTATACTTGTGCGTTCAAGTAATAGAATATCTCCTATGCGGCCGTTCTTGTATACGTGTGTATAACCTGAAAGATGGCAGTCGTCGGCTTTAGCCCCCACGCACAAGGTGCGGGGATGTTCGCAAAAAATAGCGCGTTTTCACACTTAATCTGACGTCTCGGTCCTGTAAAGGAGGTGGTAGCGTAGCAAACGAGGCAACCGGACTATAATGCTTTATCACTTTCACTTAGCCATGGAGTTCGAGGGTGGGGCTACGACATAGCCCCTGTGGGCACCACGCTCTCCGAATTTGGGGCGCGTATGTGCCTGACCAGGAAACGGCCCTTCATCAAAGCGGAGGAATTCTAAACATTCCCATGGTCGATCGAGTGGTTGACCAGTCTCTCGCTGTATCATGACAGTCAGTTTTCGGCTTTCTCTACTGAGGTGCTCGCCCAGCCGAACTGGGGCACAATCGCAGTAGTTCTCCTGGTGCCGCGTTAGCCGATGATACGGAACGTAAGGCAGCAAAACACGGGAGCCGGGCAGACCCAACATTTGACCAAAGACATGATTCGGAGCTGATGCATATAAGGCCTAACTCGAGACGCCGAACACTCCCGAAGGTGTTCGGTCTTTATAATAGCGGGCAAAACAATGCCCTAAGCCCCTTGTGTCCAGGTATGGGCAAGTTCTTCTGGCGCGGCCGATGCCAAAACACCAGTTTCCACTCTGGTTATAATGAGAAACCAGGGGATTATAGGAACAAGAGACAGTAAGAAAGGTTTACGTAGGGTCTTAGTATGAAAAGAGTCCTTGCAACGGGTCCCTACTGCACGTCTGCGCCTGTGTCTCCGTTGTGCCGTATCCTGGACGGGTGTGCACGTTGTTCATCTGTAAAAAGAGAGGGACTTAGTTTGAAAAGAAATCGTGCGAGAAAGTGCATAAAAAATTGAAATATAGATTAATAAAGCTGAGCCTATGCTAGCTCATTATGGCTTATATGTACAAACCCTTGTGAAGGGGTGTGTGGCTAGGTAGCCCCTAGCTTATTTATTCCGGACTCGTCCATCCGTGTCCGGGGTCTCAGGCGACCTTTTGATGAAATGATGCCACGTGGACCGGGCATTTTAATCGTAAGAGACGCGTAATGTGGTATTGCATTGAAGTGGACAAAAGCTTCCCGTCCCAGTGGTGCTTGATAGCTACTTTTAAATGGGGCGACATGAAAGGTTAGCTTTTCTCGTCGGAAGTTGTCAGGTGACCCGAACACAACTTCTAGTAATAATGAAACTGTGCACCTGGCGTAAGGGCCTGGCGCCACTCCTTTGAAGGAAGTGCGGCTATGCCGAATTGTAGTAGGGTCTATCCCAACTTGCGGATTGTGTCCAGATATAGCAGGTTTAAGTCACTGCTGCCGTCCATCAAAACCTGCGTGAATTGCAGTTCGTCTATTATGGGATCCAATATCAGGGCAGTCTATCCTGCATTCCGGATACTTTCGACTAATCCAGATGGTCGAAAGTGATTGGTTTTGACATCCAATCTCGGTGTTCCGCTGGGGTGGACCGTGCGACACTTGTCTTAGCGAGTGCCGTGTTGGTTTTCCGTACTATCACATGAAGTGAGTTTACTGTTTTGACTTCTTGTGGGAAAGTCTTTTGACTTCCGGTGCTCTGCTGGTGGGGTTCGTCATCGTCCTCGCTTGGCGCATCGAGCCCCTTGTGTCCGGCGTTGAGTCTGCCGGACTGTTTAAAAACGCAACAATTTCGGTTGGTATGGTTTGCAGGCCTTCCGGAGGTACTGTGGATTTGACATATCCGATCTAAAATTTTGTTTAAATTTGATAGCTCGTCGCTGTTGTCCTTAAGAGGCAGTGTTTTATTGTTTAGCCACGAGCTTTTGAATCCGACGTTGACCGCCATGCCCTTTGGGCTTTTTTCTTTATTTCGGCGCTGATCTTTCCTGCGCCGTGATTTTCCATTTCCATCTCTGATCTCGGATGTACTCGGGTCACTGGTGCTGCATCTTGCTAGCCAGCTGTCTTCTCCTGCGCAAAAGCGCGTCATGAGGCTTGTTAGCGCGGCCATTGTTCTTGGCTTCTCTTGGCCGAGGTGTCTGGCGAGCCATTCGTCTCGGACGTTGTGTTTAAAAGCTGCTAAGGCTTCCGCGTCCGGACAGTCGACTATTTGGTTCTTTTTGGTAAGGAACCTGTTCCAGAATTTGCGGGCTGACTCTCCGGGCTGTTGGGTTATATGACTCAGATCGTCTGCATCCGGAGGGCGGACATAAGTCCCTTGAAAATTTGCTCTAAACGCATCCTCAAGCTCTTCCCAACTTCCAACAGTGTTTTCTGGGAGGCTTTTGAGCCAATGCCGAGCTGGCCCTTTGAGCTTGAGGGGTAGGTATTTTATGGCGTGGAGATCATCTCCTCTAGCCATGTGTATGTGTAGTATGTAATCTTCTATCCAGACTCCTGGGTCTGTTGTGCTGTCGTATGCCTCTATGTTTATGGGTTTGAACCCTGCTGGAAATTCATGATCCAGCACCTCATCTGCAAAACATAGCGGGTGTGCGGCGCCCCTGTATTTGGGTATGCCGCTATCTTCGAACACTTGTCGTTTTGTGTTACTTCCTGGGGCCCTCTTTTTTGGCCCGTAAATGGACCTAGTTGGGCCGTCCATTTTCCCAGGATCATAAGTCGGCTTGTGTGCGGTGCCGCTTGTCGCTTTTGGCCTGTCATCTGGCTGTCTATCCGGCCAGGCGGCCTCTTTATTTTTTGACTGTGAGGGCTCTATGGCTTCCTCGTCAAATTCTGGCAGCAGCTTGCGCTTCGGGTAGCTCTTTGTTTGATGGCTATTGCCATATTTGTCTGCGGTCTTGAGTATTTTGCTCCACTTCATTCTGAGTATGTCTTCCGCTGTTTTGAGCTTCCGTTTTTCCTTCTTCAAATTTCTTGCAGTGGCGACGAGTCTTTTGTGAAGGTTCTTATGCTCCGGTGGTGTGTCCGGACTGTTGATTGCTCCGTGAAGGGGTTGATTATCCGGTTCGTCCTGTTCGAATGGTTGCTTGGTTGTATGTTCGTCGTCCGCTGGTTTGCCCTGCTCTATCGCTGGGTCGTTAGGAATGTTGCTTTGATCGAGGCGGGACTTAGGGCAGCGTCTACGTCACCGTTTTCGTTGTTTATTGGCGGAATTATCCTTTGCCGCGTCCCGTTGTTCCTCGGTATCGCTTCCCCTTGGGGTGTCCACCATATGTATGTCATGTGACGATGTGGCCTTCCAGTGCCCTGTAGGCGCTGGTTCTTGATCATCTCCGGCATCGTCATCCATACCGTTGATGTCTTCGGAGTCGTATTTTACACGTCGGTTAGATCGTCGACGGTGGCTACGAAGTGGGTGGTGGGTGGGCTCTGAATTTCTTTATTGTCCGCGTCCCGACCATCCTGGCCGTAGTTCGGCCAGGGCTCTCCGGATAGTGACAGATGCTTCAGCGAATTTAAGATATCGCCGAAGGGTGAGTGCAGAAAGGTGTCCGCAGCGGTGAATTCCATGATTGGCGCCCAATCAGATTCGACTGGCAGGGGCGCAGGAGGTTCGGAGTCCGGCAGAGAGTCCGGCACCTCGAAGTCATGAGCTTTATGCGGAACAAGGTAAGTGTTCGGCTCCATCGCCGTAGAAGTTGCAGCTCCCGAGGCGGTGTCCAGCCATCCGTCCTCGATCTGAGCGATCGGCTCCGGACTATGGGTCGGAGCGGATTCGTGTGCGGCCTCCAAGGTGCTATCCGGCGGCAGAGTTAGGTCGTGCCCATCGTGACAGCGCGGCACGCTCGGCTGTGGCTCAGATCCATCGAAGATCAAGTCCCCGCGGATATCGGCCGTGAAGTTTAGGCTTCCAAACCTGACCTGACGGCCAGGGGCGTAGCTTTCGATCTGCTCCAGATGGCCAAGTGAGTTGGCCCGCAGTGCGAAGCAGCCGAATACGAAGATCTGTCCGGGGAGAAAAGTCTCACCCAGGACTGCGTCGTTGTCGATTGAAGAGGCCATCAAGCCTATCGGTGACGGCATAGAGGAACTCTCAATGAAAGCACCAATGTCGGTGTCAAAACCGGCGGATCTCGGGTAGGGGGTCCCGAACTGTGCGTCTAGGCGGATGGTAACAGGAGACAAGGGACACGATGTTTTACCCAGTTCGGGCCCTCTTGATGGAGGTAAAACCCTACGTCCTGCTTGATTGATATTGATATTGTGGATGTTTACAAGAGTGGATCTACCACGAGATCAAGGAGGCTAAACCCTAGAAGCTAGCCTATGGTATGATTGTAATGGTTGTTGTTGTGTCCTACGGACTAGAGCCATCCGGTTTATATAGACACCGGAGAGGGCTAGGGTTACATAGAGTCGGTTACAATGGTAGGAGATCTATGTATCCGTATCGCCAAGCTTGCCTTCCACGCCAAGGAAAGTCCCATCCGGACACGGGACGAAGTCTTCAATCTTGTATCTTCATAGTCTTGGAGTCCGGTCGATGATGATAGTCTGGCCGATGATAGTTCGGCTGATGATGGTAGTCCGGCTATCCGGACACCCCCTAATCCAGGACTCCCTCACCCCCTATTAGCTGGGACCCAGTATAGTGGCAGGCTGACTTGTGGGCGTACTAAGTTGACGGGGACGGAGGGCTTTGTCAACTTAGTCAATATGCACAATTCTAGCTCCAGTGACCGTACGATGTCCATCCAACGGCCGTAGTGCTTCTTCAACCACTGGTCTTCTTGCTCCAGCCGCCCAAACCAGCGCCGGTCGTGCCTCGTGCTCCTGCCTCCCGTGGCCAGCTGCGATGCGGCAGAGGCCTCACCGCCGCCTACTATTCCCATCGCTGGCCAGGCCATCCCTCTACTCACCCACACCCCGTGTTATTCTGCAGCGACGGCCACCTCACACCGCAGCGAACCTATGAACCCTCGTACTCCTCTACGCGTGGGCATCCACTGTCGCGTCTTCCCTGGCTCTGCGTCGTCCCCTTCCTAGGCCTCGCCGTCGTCCACCGCCCTGGTGCTCTCGGCGCGGCATGGTCAACGTGGTCAAGTAACGGCTTCCATCGGACGTGGAATGTACGTGGAGAGGCTGATAGCTGGGTCCACGGCCGCAGCAAGGAAGTGCCTCCTTATTACGAGCAAAATAATTATTCCTCCACCTAATAGCGGGGACCCACCAGACGGGCCACCGTATTTCGCGAAAAAAATGTTTCCCCCTGACTGCTGGAACCCACCAGCTACACCTTCGCATGCAAGGAAGTGCGTCCGGGCAAAAAACAAAATGATTCGCCCCCTAACTGCTGGGACCCACCAGCTACACCTTCGCACGCAAGGAAGTGCGTCCGGGCAAAAAAAAATGATTCGCCCCGCTGACTATTGGGACCCACCAGCTACATCTTCACACGCAAAGAAGTGCCTAACAGTCGGGACCCACCTGGTCGAAGTGTATGTAGCATTGTCATTCTGGTCGCGAACGTGTACGTACATATATACTGGTCGATGTAGAGGCGCGCACGTGTCGTAGTAGAGGCGCGCACGTAGCATGTACACGTACGTACAACGGCCAGTGCGCAAGAAAGAAAATACAGCCACGTATGTGTACATACGAGCGGGATCTCGAACGCCTATTCGCGCATACGTACTACCAGGGCTCATGTACATGGCTGGGTCGGAATCGAGAAACAGCTTCGTCGTCGTGTTCATGGGGATCCAACCGGCTAGGTTGGAACAGAATGTGTGGTCGTGTTCATTGGGAGGGCTTGAATGGAACAGGCAATGGAAACGAGGCCTGGCGTACCGCAGAACAGAGGAAACGGACCTCCTACGGTCGAAATGGGGGTCCTGTTGATCGAGAGGGGTGTGGCGTACCGCAAAACGGACGAAACGGACTTGTGTTGGAGCGCTACGGTCGAAACGGGGGTCCTGTTCATCTGGAGGGGTGTGGTGTACCACAAAACGGGACTCCACGGGATACTGTTCATCTCCACCGTCGATGTCATCCAGCCTCCACGGGCTACTGTTCATCCATCATCGACCTCCTCCAGCCCCCACCTACGACTGTTCATCCACGGGCTCCTATTCATCTAGCCTCCACCGTGCGCTACTCCACCGGCTACTGTTCAACCACCCCTCTCCACGGGCTCCTATTCAACCACCCCTCCACAGGCTCCTGTTCATCCACCCCTCCACCGTCTACTGTTCATCCAGCCCTCCACGAGGTCGTCCTGTTCATCCAGAGGCAACGCCACGGGTCCTGTTCATCCACTCCCACCGCTCACTGTTCATCCAAACCCCCCGCAATGCTCACTGTTCATCCAGAGAGGCAGCATCGATCGGCTTCAGTTAGCAGCAGTAGCGAAGGAATCGCTCGATCGGGTTCAGTTAACAGCCATTGATTGATCGCTCGGGTTCAGTAACGCGTAGTCTGCAGTGCAATCGCTCGGGTTCAGTTAGAGCCCAACGCCCTCGCTCGGGTTCAGTTAGAGCCAATGCCTCGCAGACACGTGCGTACATGTATGAGAGAAACACGCATCGCTCGGCCCCCGACCACCCACCGTAACCGGGAACTCCCCGAAATTTTCCTCTCCCTCGCTTCTACCATGGTTTTTTCCGTCATGGACAATACAAAGAATGTCATGCAGCTGCGTCTCTGGCCCGCCCAGGACTAAAAGCCCATTTTCTGTCATGATTTTTTGTCATAGAAGTAGGAGCCCACCACATCTATGATGATACCGGGTTTTGTCACAATTATCGTCATAGAAGTTTCATATGTATGACAGAAAAAAAAATCGTTCGGCCCAAAATGTCACGGATGTGTCTTTTTTTGTAGTGTTTGGAGCAATCCATTGGCATGAGTTGCACTTTCAATACCTACATGGGTTAGTCCAACAAGGAACAAACAAGGATATCCATAGACATAGAGTGACACACACACAAGATGATGTCCATGAAAGCATTAGGTTACCTTGTCCCTTGTCTTACCAACAAGAGGGTTTGTGACTCCTTGAACTAGTGCAATATGTGGAAGTTGATTGCACTTGTCCTTGCCAAAATGATAAGAGTGAAGTATGTTGGCAGAGTCACCCTCAAGAACTCTCTAGTTCTTCTTCTTCGGGATCCACACCATCTTGATGGGAATCCTTGGAGTTGTAGTCGTACTTGATGAAGTATAACTTGATGTAGTCTTGGGAACCCACTTGACCAAGGCCTTGGGAGCTTCTTCAAATGCATCAATCTCCTCTTGAAGCTTATCCTTGCCTTTTTGCTTGTGGTCTTGTGGTGGAAGATCATCTTGAGCTTGTGTCCCTTTGAAAGAAGTAGGATCATACTTCTCTTGTTGAGGAACAAACTTCGTCTTGGGGTATTGATCTTCTTCCCACTCAACTCCATTGGCATTGAACTTTTGTTCAAAACCAACACCTTGGTTCTTCCGGTGCCTTCCTTGCTTGCGTACAATTTCCTCGAATTGCTTACTACCGGCAAGGCTCTTGTAAACACCTTTCTCTATAATTCCCTTCAATAAGCTATTTTCTTGCTCAAGTGTAACTTGGCTAAGAGAATCAGTAGTGGAATCAAGAGAACTACTAGAAGCAACAACATTGGATTTAGCATGATTATTGTTACTACTAAAGGAAGAATCCTTCTTGTTCTTGTTACTAGACTTGACTTGAGGCATGTAAGTAGATAAGAGTAAACGCTTGGCAATGTAAGAAGAACTTTTCTTGCGAAGATCATCATTGATTGCCTTTAAGAACTCATGCTCTTGCTCAAGGTCGAGCTTTTCAAAGCGTAACTTCTCATGAGTCCTTAAAAGTTCTCGATGATCTCCTAAGATAGTTTCATGAGCTAACTTAAGAGTGTTTAGTTCTTTAATTAGAAGCTCAATCTTCTCCTTATCATTGTCATTTGTTTTATCTCGATTAACATGATTAATTGACATTTCATCATAGTATTCATCACTAGAGTTGTCAACAAGTAAATCATCATCACCTAACAAGTCATCTTCATCACTATTGAAATCAACATACTCGGGGTGTGATACCTTTGGGCCTTTAGCCATGAAGCATCTTCCAAGTCCGTCACTTGGTGAATCAAATATGTCGTAGGAGTCAGTTGACACAAGTGCTAGACCGGCAACACCTTCATCTTGAGTATGTTCGGAGTCGGAGTGATAGCTTCTCTCGGAGTGATTGTCGGAGTCGGAGCCGGATACCCATTCACCAACATGAGCTTGATGTCTTCGTTTTGTGTAGCTCCTTGATGACTTGTCCTTCCTTTCCGAATCCTTGTTTCTCCGGGATGTTCTTCGTTCATAACGATCATCTCTACTCCTTCTCTCTCTTGGTGGTGATTCTTCTCTTCTACTTCTTCTCTTAGGTGATTCTTCTCTTCTCTTGTAGGGAGCCGTACACTCATTGGAATAGTGTCCGGGTCTTCCACAATTGTAGCAATTACGCTCTTGACTAGAAGATCTTTTGTCATTGTAGAACCTTGACTTGGAGCTTCTTTCCTTGCTTCTACTCTTGTAGAACTTGTTAAACTTCTTCACCATTAGGCTCAATTCTTCATTGAAGGTTTGTTTCTCACTTGATGATGTGGGAGCTTCACATGAGGCTTTGTAAGCACCACTTGACTTGTTGTGGAGCTCCTCCTTATCCTTGAGTGACATCTCATGAGCATCAATTCTTCCAATGACCTCCGTTGGCTTGAGATTCTTGTAATTGGGCATCATTTGGATCAATGTGCACATGGTATCATATTTTCCATCCAAGGCTCTTAGGATATTCTTGATGATGAATTTTTCGGTCATCTCTTCACTTCCTAAGCCGGCGATCTCATTTGTAATGAGAGCAAGCCTAGAGTACATTTCAGCGACGCCTTCACCATCCTTCATCTTGAACTTGTCAAGTTGACTTTGAAGCACATCCAACTTGGATTCCTTGACGGAGTCGGTACCTTCATGGATATCAATCAAAGTGTCCCAAATTTCCTTTGCATTCTAAAGACGGCTGATTTTGTTGAATTCTTCGGGGCACAATCCGTTGAAGAGGATATCACAAGCTTGAGCGTTGTATTGCAACATCTTCAGCTCTTCTGTGCTAGCTTCACGGTTCGGTTCTCTCCCATCAAAGAATTCACCTTGCAAGCCAATACACACAATAGCCCAAATGGCGGGGTTATGTCCAAGAATATGCATTTTCAACTTATGCTTCCAACTAGCAAAATTAGTACCATCAAAGTAAGGACCTCTACGGTGATAGTTTCCCTCTCTAGACACCATACTCTCCTAGGTTGTGAAACCAAGGCTATGATTAGAAAAAGCTATGGAAATCAAAGCAAATGGAGACCAAAGCTCTGATACCACTTGTAGGATCAAAAGTATGTCTAGAGGGGGGGTGAATAGATTACTTGACCAATTTTAGTCTTTGGTAGATTTTGGCAGACTTAGCACAAGTCAAGCAATCTTAATACAATTCAAGCAAGCATGCAAAGATTATATGAGCAGCGGAAAGTAAAGCATGCAACTTGCAAGAATGTAAAGGGAAGAGTTTGGAGAGTGCAAACGTAATAGGAGACACGGATGTTTTTGTCGTGGTTCCGATAGGTGGTGCTATCGTACATCCACGTTGATGGAGACTTCAACCCACGAAGGGTAACGGCTGCGCTAGTCCACGGAGGGCTCCACCCATGAAGGGTCCACGGAGAAGAAACCTTGTCTATCCCACCATGGTCGTCGCCCACGAAGGACTTGCCTCACTAGCGGTACATCTTCACGAAGTAGGCGATCTCCTTGCCCGTACAAACTCCTTGGTTCAACTCCACAATCTTGTTGGAGGCTCCCAAGTGACACCTAGCCAATCTAGGAGACACCACTCTCCAAGAAGTAACAAATGGTGTGTTGATAATGAACTCCTTGCTCTTGTGCTTCAAATGATAGTCTCCCCAACACTCAACTCTCTCTCACAGGATTTGGATTTGGTGGAAAGAAGATTTGAGTGGAAAGCAACTTGGGGAAGGCTATAGATCAAGATTTGTATGGTAGGAATGGAATATCTTGGCCTCAACACAAGTGTAGGTGGTTCTCTCTCAAAAAATGCAAGTTGGAAGTGTAGGTTCGTTCTGATGGCTCTCTCCACGAATGAAGAGGAGGTGGAGGGGTATATATATCCTCCACACAAAATCTAACCGTTACACACAACTTGCCAATCTCGGTGGGACCGAATTGAGAAACTCGGTCAGACCGATTCAGTAAATCTAGTGACTGTTAGGATTTTCGGTGGGACCAACATGCAACTCGGTAGGACCAATATGGTTAGGGTTAGGGCATACCGTAATCTCGGTGAGACCGATTACACAAACTCGGTGAGACCGATTTTGGTAATGAGCTAACCAGAGAATTGGTCAGGTAAACTCGGTGGGACCGATTCGCTCATTTCGGTGAGACCGAAATGTTACGAAACGAAAACAAAGAGTTTACATTGCAATCTCGGTGGGACCGATAGCTCATCTCGGTGGTACCGAAACGTTACGAAGGGAAACAGAGAGATTACAATCCCATCTTGGTGAGACTGAGATCCCTATCGGTGAGACAATTTGCCTAGGGTTTGTGGAAGTGGCTATGACATCTGAACTTGGTGGCGCCGGATGGAAAGAATCGGTGGGGCCGAGTTTGACTTTTGATTTAGGTCATATGTGGATGTGAGAAAGTAGTTGAGGGCTTTGGAGCATATCACTAAGCATTTTGAGCAAGAACCTCATTAAGCAACACCTCATCCCTCCTTGATAGTATTGGCTTTTCCTATAGACTCATTATGATCTTGGATCACTAAAATAGAAAATGTAGAGTCTTGAGCTTTAAGCTTGAGCCAATCCTTTTGTCCTTAGCATTTTGAGGGGTGCACTTTTCTCATCCATGCCATGCCAATCATTGAGCTTACCTGAAATATTTATCTTGAAATAGCATTGGCTCAATGAGCTATATGTTGTTAGGGGTTACCAAACCCACCTAGGGATAGTTGCACTTTCAGCCACCAAGGCTGCAGTAACCACTTGGTTGGTTGCCGCTAAGTACAACAGCAACGGCTCTTGTGGTTTGGGAGCAACCAGGGTAGGCGCAGAGGACAAGTAGGTCTTCAACTCTTGCAAAGCTGCATCTGCTTCTGGAATCCACTTCATGGGTCCTGCCTTCTTCAAGATATTGAAGAATGGCAGGGCGCACTCGACAAACTTAGAGATGAATCTTCTTAGCGTGGCAACACACCCTGTCAGACTCCTCACATCCTTGACTATCCTTGGCGCTTGGATCTGCTCGGTAGCCTTGATCTTGTCGGGATTGGCTTCTATCCCCCAACTGGACACATAGAACCCAAGCAGCTTGTTGGGGGAATGCCAAACACACACTTCTCCTAGTTGAGCTTCAAGTGATCCTACGCAGATTAGCGAATGTCTCCTCTAAATCCTGAATAAGGGTGGCTCTATTCTTGGTCTTGACCACGATATCATCCATATATGCCTCTAGGTTTCTGTGCAACTGTGGCTCAAAACCAATCTGGATTTCCCTTGCAAAAGTGGACCCAACACTCTTTAATCCGAATGGCATGCGGACAAAACAGGACGTACCACATGGAGTGATGAACGACGTCTTCTCTTCATCTTCCTTGGACATGAAGATCTGATGGTACCCAGAATATGCATCCAGAAAGGAGAGAAAATCACAATCTGAAGTGGAATCCACGATCTGATCGATACGGGGCAAGGGAAATGGGTCCTTCGGGAAAGCTTTGTTGAGATCTGTGAAATCTATGCAAAGCCTCTACTTCCCGTTAGCCTTCTGGACCACCACTGGATTTGCTAACCACGTGGGGTGTAACACTCCTCTGACCAAACCAGCTGCTTCAAGTTTCTTGATCTCTTCTGCAATAAACTACTGCCTCTCCAAGGCCTGCTTCCGGACTTTCTGCTTGACAGGTCGGGCATGTGGGCAGACAGCAAGGTGGTGCTCGATTACCTCCCTGGGAACACTGCGGATATCAGATGGTTGCCAGGCAAACACATTGATATTTGCCCGCAGGAAGGCAATGAGCATGCTTTCCTATTTGTCATCGAGGGTGGTGCTGATAGTGAAAGTACCATCAACGCCAGCCAGCCCTACCGGGACCTTCTTTACTTGGGGTGCAGCGACCTTGGATCTCTTGCTGTTGGAGCTCTCTGGTAAGTCATCAACGGGTGTCGTACACTCGGTGGGGGCACACTTCTCGGAATCTCCGCCGAAGTCCCTACAACCCTTTCTCTTTCCTTTACTTTCCTTAGCGAGAACTACTGTTGTCGCTGCTTCTGCCGCGGCGGCGTCCCGGTACATCTTGTCCATGCAAATGATTGCATCCTTCTCATCTGATGGGATGGTAATGACTCGCAATGGCCCAGTCATCTTCAAGGTGTTGTAGGCATAGTGGGATGCCGCCATGAACTTAGCCAGGGCTGGGCGTCCAAGAATCCCATTGTATGACAGGGGAAGGTCAACCACATCAAACACAATCTTCTCAGTCCGTTAGTTGAGTTCTCCCCCAAACGTTACCGGCAACGTGATCTTTCCCTTATGATGACTCCTGCCGGGATTCACTCCTTGAAACATGCTGGTAACCTCTAGTTCTTGCTCCGCTATCTGAAGCTTGCTGATAATTGCTGGAGAGATCAGATTCAACCCGGCCCCGCCGTCCACCAACATTTTTGTGACCTTTAGGTTGCGAATTGTTGGAGTGACCAACAATGGCAAACATCCTACCACTGTGGTGCGGCTAGGATGATCCTCTTCGTCAAAGATAATGGGAGTGCGTGACCATTTGAGCGGATTCCCGGACTCTGGCGCTGGTTCGATGTCATTGACTTCTCGTGCCTACCACTTGAGCTGGCGGTGAGAGGTGTGTAAAGATGCACCCCCATCAATGCACAGGGCGTCAGTGGCCTTCTGAAACTCCTGCTCACTGGTTTCCTCTTCATCCCCTGCATCGGTCTCATCATCACAAGCTTCCTTCTCTCTACCACTGGTGGGCTTCCCTTGGTTCTGAAAGGGCTTGCCGTGGCGATTTACTTCACTGCCTCGACCCTTCCCGCCAGCAACATCCTGACCCTTTTCCTTGTCACACTTTTCATACTCTACCCTCTGTCTCTTGACAAGCTGCTCAACCTGATAGCACTCTTGAAGGTCATAGCCTTTGGTCCGATGAATCTTGCAATACGACCCCTCACCTATCCCAGCCTTCTCGGCAGCCGCGACCTCCCAACAGTCGGCGCACATGGCATCTTCCTTGCCGGGGACCTCAGCTTTGGCCTTCCTGCCGGTACTAGGTGTACCCGATCCTTCAACAGTCATCACTGCCTTGTCCATCCGCTTCTTACTGCGCTTCTTGCTCTTCTTCTGACTGGTTGATTCATCATCGTCCTTTGAATTGATGTTGGTGCAATCTTCCTCTCTAGGCAACTTCCTTCCCTCCTCCATCCGAGCACACTTATCCACCAAAGTGTAAAGCTCATTCACAGTCTTGGGCAACCACACGTTCATCTTGGAACAAATCCAGCGGTTGCACATGTTGGACTAGAAGGCAGCTATTATTGCTCCTGGATGGATGTTCGGGATGTTTCTATGAACTTTGCTCAATCTCTATAAATACTTACGGAGGGTTTCTCCTTCCTTCTGTTGGAGAAGCTGCAAGTCACTGGGCCCGCCGGGCTCTTGATGTCCGCCGATGAAGGCGCCAATGAACTGATGGCACAGGTCAGCCCACGACGAAATGGAGTTCTCCGGTAGGTGCGTCAGCCAAGATCTCACATTGGATTTCAGAGCCAAAGGGAAGTAGTTGTCAAACACCTTCTCATCTCTTCCCTCGGCAGCCTGAATAGCGATGCTGTAGATGCTCAGGAACTCTGCCGGGTTCAGCCTCCCATCGTACTTCTCAGGTATCTCTGGCTCAAACATGCGAACGGACGGCCAACGGACTTGCCGCAGCTCACGAGTAAAGGCAAGGCACCCAACCTCGAAAGGTAGGCACCCAACCTCGAAAGGTAGGCACCCGCCAATATCGAGCACGGGTTCATCAACGTCGGGGCCGTCACACCCATTGGTTTGGCGGGGTTCGTCTCGGCGTTGCTCAACAACGACACACGTGTCTCCCTTCCGCCTATCCTCAGGGGCCCGCCATCGGCCTGGGCGTCCTCGAGGGTCAGAAGAGGCCATCGAGACATTGTTAGGGTCTTGATTCTGCTGTGCTCGCGCTGGCTGCCGTGGCGGGGACTGCATCGTGGGGTGGCACCTTCCATACCTACAGGAGCACGGGCCATTGTTGTCGCCTAGGGAGGCCGTGGTAGGCCAGCTTGCTGCGAGCCCGCAGCTTCGGCAAAAGCAAGTAGACTTTGGATGGTGGCACACCATTCATCCATCTGCTCGGTCACTAGCGGAAACCTCAGTAGCAGTTGAGCCCGCTCCGTGGCCTCCGTGGTTGTGATTGGCATTGGTGATGATGAAGTAGATCGCACCGTCACTCGGCTCCTGACGGTGCCAGCGGCGGCAGCACCGCGCCCCCACTGATGTAGGGTGGCCACCTGGATAGCAGGGTGGTGCGGCGAAGGCACTCGAGGGCCAGCGGCTCCGTCGGGCGCAGCAACTGGGTCGACCCGTCCCGGGGGAGGCGCGCGCACCGCGGTCGCACCCGTGTTGATGGCGGCCAGAGGGCGGCGGTTTCCCCCAGTCTGAGCGCCGTTGCTGCGGTTGTGCCCGTCGGTGTGAGGAGGGGGCGCAGACGGAGTAACCCCCTCACCCATACCTTGTGGAGCATGGCCGCCAGGGTGTTGCTGATGTTGTTCTCCTCCGATGTCCTCCGCTCCCGCATCGGCCATGGGGGAAGTGGTGACGTTGCCTCCTGCTCCGACCACGTCCCCAGCGGCATTCACGTCCTCGTGTGTCTCTGCATCCCCCGCGGCATTAGAGGCCGCAAGCAGCGAAGCCTTCAAGGTGGATGGGCAAGCCAAAGCACCGGATTTCTTCTTGGGCGATGTGGTCGATGGCGCCATCAAAGATGAAGACGGTGATGAAGATGACGCACTGCACACGCCTTCAGGTTCATGCAAGCGAGCCCCCTACCTAGCACGCCAAAGATGTCATGGGAAACCACATCCACCTATGGGACCAGAGGGCCCCTTGCTGGTTCTGTAGGGGGGCACCGCGTTGCGCAAAGAGTAGACCAGCGTGGGGCAGCACGACAGAGATCACACGAGCTATTTTACCCAGGTTCAGGCCTTCGTGAGGCGTAAAATCCTACTCCTACTTTGGTGGATTGATGGTGGAAGAATGGTGGTTAAGCATAGTAACTTGCCCAGCAGGGGCGCCAGTGACTATGCACGTACGGGGGTATGAGTTATCCAACCCTCTAACCCTTTCTACAGTTGCCATGGGCCTCCTTTTATAGATTAAGGGGTTACCACAATGGCAAAGTAGTCATTAGGCACTGATAAGATAGCGAACAATGCTATCATACCTAACTCTATAGGCTGACAGGGTGCATTAAATGCACCGCTTAATGTCACGTCATTGGTTGCCCGACAAGCCTTGCCGGTCTATCTCGCTAGCTCCACGCCTGCTTGTTTGACACTTCGCAGGACGAGTGTCATCCATAGGCATTTCCTGTAGAAAGAGGCTGCCATGTGGCGAATGGCTGCCACTTAGTCAATTTGTGGCTTGACACCGCACTGATTGACGACGTGGGTCATGGCGGAGTGCTTGGGTGATGTGGTGTTGCCTTTGCGAGTCCAAGTAGGCCCTGCCGGGACGTCTTGGACCTCTTTTTCTGGGGGTGATCCCATCCTTGTCGAGCTCGCCTGCCCGACAAGGGGGGATTTTCTCTAGGTGGCATCTAGCTTCTCTGGCTTGACTTTGGTCCTCTTGATCTGCATGCTGGCCCTTCAAAGCTCTTGGTCTCTTGTACTCTGACTTAGGTTGGTGTCGTATTCTTGTTCCTGTGCCTGTGCACACTCTGGCCAATAGACCCAGGGTTTGTTGCACCGACAATCGGTCATTAGATATCGAGGGACTCCAAACCTCGGAAAAGTAACTTCTTAAGCATTTTAATAGAAGTGTTATGATCAACACTACTAGTTGGAATAGCTTCTACCCACTTAGTAACGTAATCAACAACTACTAAAATATGAGTATACCCACTAGAGGAAGGAAAAGGTCCATATAATCAAGACCCCAAATATCAAATGGTTCAATAACAAGTGAATAATTCATAGGCATTTCCTGACGTCTACTAATATTACCAATTTTTTGACATTCATCACAAGACAAGACATACTTACGAGCATATTTGAAAAGAGTAGAACAATAAAAACCAAATTGTAATACCTTGTGTGAAGTTCTCTCTCCAGCATGGTGTCCTCCATAAGCTTCGGAGTGACACTTGCGTAGGATTTGTTCTTGTTCATTCTCAGGTACACAATGTCTAGACAACATCTACTCCTTCTTTATAAAGGGGTGGGTCATCCCTGAAGTAATGTCTTAAATCATAGAAAACCTTTTTCTTCTGTTGGTATGTGAAACTAGGTGGTATAAATTTAGCAACAATATTATTGGCATAATTATCATACCATGGAGTACTACGAGAAGCATTTATGACAGCTAATTGTTCATCAGAAAAACTATCATCAATAGGTAGTGGGTCATCAAGAACATTTTCTAACCTAGACAAGTTGTCTTCTACGGGGTTCTCAACTCCCTTTCTATCAATAATATGCAAATCAAATTCTTGGAGCAATAGAACCCATCTAATAAGTCTAGGTTTAGCATCTTTCTTTTACATAAGATATTTAATAGCAGCATGATCGGTGTGAACAGTCACTTTGGAATCAACAATATAAGATCTGAATTTATCATAAGCAAACACAACTGCTAAAAACTCTTTTTCAGTAGTAGCATAATTTCTTTGAGCATTTTCTAGAGTTTTACTAGCATAATGGATAACATTTAATTTGTTATCAACTCTATGTCTTATAACAGCACCAACAACATAATCACTAGCATCAGACAAAATTTCAAAGGGTAGCTTCCAATCAGGTGGTTAACTGAACTGCAGAAATTAAGGATTTCTTAAGTATTTGAAATGCTTCTACACAATCATCATCAAAAGCAAATGGGGCATCTTTTTGCAAGAAATTAGTGAGAGCCCCGAAATTTTGAAGAAGTCTTTAATAAATCTCCTATAGAAACCAGCATGACCAAGGAAACTTCTTATACCTTTAATATCTTTAGGACACGACATTTTTTCAATAACATCAACTTTAGCTTTATCAACTTCAATACCTCTTTCAAAAAATTTATGCCCCAAGACAATACCTTCATTAACCATAATGTGGCACTTCTCCCAGTTCAATACAAGATTAGTTTCTTCACATCTCTGCAAAACCCAATCACGGTTGCTCAAGCAATCATCAAAAGAAGTTCCTTAAATGGAGAAATCATCCATGAAAACTCAACAATCTTTTTACAGAAGTCAGAGAATATAGCAGTCATACATCTTTCAAAGGTAGCAGGTGCATTGCATAAACCAAAAGGCATACGTCTATAAGCAAAAGTACCAAAAGGGCAAGTAAAAGTAGTTTTTTCTTGCTCCTCTTGTGACACATGTATTTGAGAAAAAACAAAATAACCATCTAGAAAGCAAAAGTGTGTATGTTTGGATAATTTTTCTAGCATTTGATCAATAAAAGCTAGAGGGCAATGATCTTTTCCAGTAGCTTTGTATAATTTTCTAAAATCAATTACCATTCTATACCCTGTGACAATTCTTTGTGGGATCAATTCATTTTTATCATTGGGAACAATGGTAATACCTCCCTTTTTAGGGACACAATCAGGACTTACCCATCTACTATCAGCAACAACATAAATTATACTTGCTTCCAGAAGCTTTAGTATTTCATTTCTTACCACTTCTTTTATATTTGGTTTAACCGTCATTGGTGATCAACAACTGGTTTAGCATCAGGCTCCATATTAATTTTGTGATGACATAGAGTGAGACTAATGCCCTTAAGATCATCCAGAGTATATCCAATAGCAGCATGATGTTTCTTCAGAGTTTTCAATAATTTCTTTCTTCATGCTCTGAAAGGTTAGCACTAATAATAACAGGATATATCTTTTTCTCATCGAGATAAGCATATTTCAAAGTATCAAGTAATTTTTTAAGATCGAACAAGGGATCACTCTTGGGTGGTAGAGGATCTCCAAGAGTCTCAACATGCAAATTGTGTTTCAAGACAGGCATTTGTTTAAAGAATATTTCGTTTAATTCCTTCCTTTCATTCATAAACATATCATTTTCATGGTCTAGCAAATATTGTTCTAAAGGATCAGTAGGAGGCACGACAATAGAAGCAAGACCAATAATTTCATCTTTATTAGGCAATTATTTATCATGACGTTGTCTATGAAAATTTGGAAAAATTAAACTCATGAGACACACCCCCAAAAGTTACACTAACAGTTTCTTCTCACAATCTATTTTAGCATTAATAGTGTTCAAGAAAGGTCTACCAAATATAATGGGACAAAAATCATCTTGTGGGGAACCAAGAACCAGAAAATTAGTAGGGTATTTTATTTTTGCACACAAGACTTCAACATCTCAAACAATCCCAATTGGTGATATAGTATCTCCATTGGAAAGCTTAATAGTGACATCAATATCTTCTATTTCAGCAGGTGCAATATCATTCATAATTTCTTGATATAAATTAAAGGGAATTGCACTCACACTAGCACCTAAATCACATAAGCCATGATAACAATGATCTCTTATTTTAAGAGAAACAACATGCATGCCAAAAACAAGTCTATGTTTATATTTATCATAGGGTCTAGCAATTCTAGCAGCTTCATCACAGAAATAAATAACATGCCCATCAATATTACCGACCAAGATACTAGGTTAAACTTTAATTTGTTCAGGGGGGTTAGGTGTTCTAGTATAACTCTTACAAACCACAGTTGAAGCTTTAGCATGATCCTTTATCCTAACAGGCAAAGGTGGTTTTTCAATATAAGCAGTAGGAATAACAGGATAAACATAATAAGAATAATTTCTTCTTCAACTTTAATAGGTTATACTACTTTCACTTCAATGGGAGGATGATATTTAAACCACTTCTCCTTAGGGAGATCAACGTGAGTAGCAAATGATTCACACAAAGAAGCTACTATCTCAGAGTCAAGTCCATATTTAGTGTTAAATTCACGAAAAGCATCGGTATCCATAAAAGATTTAGCACAATCCAACTTAAGGTTTATACCTCACTCCTTACCTTCCTCGAGTTCCCAATCTTCAGAGTTGTGTTTAATTCTTTCCAATAAATACCATTTCAATTCAATAGTCTTCTTCATAAAAGAACCAGTACAAAAAGTATCGAGCATGAATTGATCATTATGAGAAAGTCGAGCATAAAAATTCTGAATAATAATTTCTCTTGAGAGATCATGATTGCGGCATGAATATAACATTGACTTAAGCCTCCCCCAAGCTTGAGCGATACTTTCTCCTTCACGAGGCCAAAAATTATACATATAATTTCGATCACAGTGAACCAGATGCATAGGATAAAACTTCTGATGAAATTCCAATTTCAATCGATTGTAGTTCCAAGCTTCAATATCATCACATAGCCTATACCATGACAATTCCTTTCCCTTCAAAGATAAAGGGAAGACCTTCTTCTTGACTTCACCTCGGGCAAACCTGCAAACTTAAATAATCCACAAACTTCATCCACATAGATTAGATGCATATCAGGATGTAGTGTTCCATCCCCAGCATAAGTATTAGCTAGCAGTTTCTCTATCATACCCGAAGCAATTTCATAATAAATATTTTTAGTAGGTTCAATAGGTTGAGGAGCAACTTCTTGCTCTACCGGTCGGGGTGAAGATACCCCTAACAAGCCCCTCAAAGGATTATTTTCCATAGTGACAAGTGACAGTAAATTTCGGCACATAATATAAATGTTTCATTACCAAATTCCACTCAGCAAAGGCACTTCACTCCCTGACAACGGCTCCAGAAAAGAGTCTTGATGACCCACAGTTATAGGGGATCTATCGTAGTCCTTTCGATAAGTAAGAGTGTCAAACCCAACGAGGAGCAGAAGGAAATGACAAGCGGTTTTCAGGAAGGTATTCTCTGCAAGCACTAAAATTATAGGTAACAGATAGTTTTGTGATAAGATAATTTGTAACGGGTAACAAGTAACAAGTGTAACAAAAGTGCAGAAAGGTGGCCCAATCATTTTTGTAGCAAAGGACAAGCCTGGACGAACTCTTATATAAAGCAAAGCGCTCCCGACACATGGGAATTATTGTCAAGTTAGTTTTCATCATGCTCATATGATTCATGTTCGTTACTTTGATAATTTGATATGTGGGTGGACCGGTGCTTGGGTGCTGTACTTACTTGGACAAGCCTCCCACTTATTATTAACCCCTCTCGCAAGCATCCACAACTATGAAAGAAGAATTAAGATAAATCTAACCATAGCATGAAACATGTGGATCCAAATCATCCCCTTACAAAGCAACACATAAAATAGGGTTTAAGCTTCTGTCACTCTAGCAACCCATCATCTAGTTATTACTTCCCAATGCCTTCCCCTAGGCCCAAATAGTGGTGAAGTTCCATGTAGTCAACATTGACATAACACTTCTAGAGGAAAGACAACATACATCTCATCAAAATTTTGAACGAATACCAAATTCACATGATTACTTATAACAAGACTTCTCCGATGTCCTGAGGAACAAACGGAAGCATATTCATGTTCATAATCAGAGGGGTAGAAAATATCATTAAGGATCTGATCATATGATCTTCCGCCGAATAAACCAACTAGCATCAACTACAAGGAGTAATCAACACTACTAGCAACCCACAGGTAATAATCTGAGGTTTTGAAACAAAGATCGGATACAAGAGATGAACTAGGGTTTGAGAGGAGATGGTGCTGGTGAAGATGTTGATGGAGATTGACCCCCTCTTGATGAGAGGATCATTGGTGATGACGATGGCTTCGATTTCCCCCTCCGGGAGGGAAGTTTCCCTGGCAGAACAGCTCTGCCGGAGCCCTAGATTGCTTCTGCACAGGTTCCGCCACGAGACGGCGGCGCTTCGTCCCGAAATCTTCCTTAAGCTTTTTTTCAGGTCAAAACCCTCCATATAGCAGTAGATGGGCACTGGAGACCTGACAGGGGGCTGATAGGTCTCCAACGTATCTATAATTTTTGATTGTTCCATGCTATTATATTATCTGTTTTGGATGTTTAATGGGCATTAATATGCTATTTTATATTATTTTTGGGACTAACCTATTAACCAAGGACCCAGTGCCAGTTTCTGTTTTTTTGCCTATTTTCGAGTTCTGCAGAAAAGGAATACCAAATGGAGTCCAAATGGAATGAAACCTTCGCGATGATCTTTCTTGGATCGAAAGCAAACCAGAAGACTTGGAGATGAAGTTGGAGACGCAACGAGGAAGCCACGAGGCAGGAGGGCACGCACAAGGGGGTAGGCGTGCCCCACCGTCGTGGGCCCCTCGTGGCTCCCCTGACCTAGTTCCTTCACCTATATATACTCTTATACCCTAAAAACATCAGGGGGAGCCAGGAAACCACTTCTCCACCGTCGCAACCTTCTGTACCCGTGAGATCCCATCTTGGGGCCTTTTCCGGCATCCTGCCGGAGGGGGATTCAATCACAGAGGGCTTCTACATCAACACCATTACCTCTCTGTGAAGCATGGGTAGTTTACCACAGACCTTCGGGTCCATAGTTATTAGCTAGTTGGCTTGTTCTCTCTCTTTGGTTCTCAATACCATGTTCTCCTCGATGTTCTTGGAGATCTATCCGATGTAATACTCTTTTGCGGTGTGTTTGTCGAGATCTGATGAATTGTGGATTTATGATCAAGATTATATATGAATATTATTTGGTTCTTCTCTGAATTCTTATATGCATGATTTGGTATCTTTGCAAGTCTCTTTGAATTATCGGTTTAGTTTGGCCTACTAGATTGATCTTTCTTGCAATGGGAGAAGTGCTTAGATTTGGGTTCAATCTTGCGGTGTCCTTTCCCAGTGATAGTAGGGGCAGCAAGGCACGTATTGTATTGTTTCCATCGAGGATAACAATATGGGGTTTTCATCATATTGCTTGAGTTAATTCCTCTACATCATGTCATCTTGCTTAATGTGTTACTCCGTTCTTTATGAACTTAATACTCTAGATGCATGCTGGATAGCGGCGATGTGTGGAGTAATAGTAGTAGATGCAGGTAGGAGCCGGTGTACATGACACGGACGTGATGCCTATGTTCATGATCATTGCCTTAGATGTCATCATAATTATGCGCTTTTCTATCAATTGCTCGGCAGTAATTTGTTCACCCACCATAATCTATGCTATCTTGAGAGAAGCCACTAGTGAAACATATGGCCCCCGGGTCTCTTTTCCATATTACTAAATCTCGTTTACATCTTGCTAGTTTTCGATATACTATTTTGCAATCTTTACTTCCCAATCTATAAACCAAAAATACCAAAAATATTCACTTTACCGTTTATCTATCTCTATTAGATCTCACTTTTGCGAGTGGCCATAAAGGGATTGACAACCCGTTTATCGTGTTGGTTGCAAGTTGTTGATCGTTTGTGTAGGTATTTGGTGACTTGTGCGTCGTCTCCTACTGGATTGATACCTTGGTTCTCAAAACTGAGGGAAATACTTACGCTACTTTGTTGCATCACCCTTTCCTCTTTGAGGGAAAACCAATGCAAGCTCAAGAGGTAGCAAGAAGGATTTCTGGCATCGTTGCCGGGGAGATCTACGCCAAGTCAAGCCATACCAAGTACCCATCATAAACTCTTCTCCCTTGCATTACATTATTCACCATTCGCCTCTCATTTTCCTCTCCCCCACTTCTAAAATGATTTTCGAAAACCTTTGACTTTTCTTCGCCCCTCTTATATTCGCCTCTTTTTGCTTGCTTCTTGTGTGCTTGTGTGTTGGTGTACCTGTTTGCTTTGATGGCTTTGCAAAAAAGCATTTATCCTCACCTCAGGAGGTTGGAAGAAATTGAAAACAACGTTGTAAGCTTTATGTCTTTGCAATCTGAGCATAATAATTTCTTCAGAAACGAGCTTAAAGAACAAAAGAGTTTTATGGAGTACATGAATAAAGAGCTCGATGATATGTCTAATGAATTTTATGGTTTGAAATCTCAGTTTGCTCATCTTGAAAATTTATTAGGCCAAATTTCTGATAAACAAGCCACCTTAATTAATAAGATGGCCGCTAAACCAGAGGCTCTAAATAATAATGATGAAGATCTAAAAGTGATTGATGTGACTCCTATTTAATCTTTGTTTTCCAATAAAGATGGGACTGGAGATGAGTCAACTTTAGTTAAAAGGCGTCCAAATAATTTGGAGTTTTTAGATCTAGATGCAAAAATTGATAAAAGTGGGATTGAAGAGGTCAAAACTTTAAGTAGCAATGAATTTTGGATTTCAAGGAATTTAATTATGATAATTGTTCTTTAATAGATTGTATTTCCTTGTTGCAATCCGTGTTAAATTCCCCTCATGCTTATAATCAAAACAAAGCTTTTACTAAACATATTGTTGATGCTATGATGCAATCTTTTATAGAAAAGCTTGAACTAGAAGTTTCTATCCCTAAAAACTTTATGATGAGTGGGAACCTACTATTAAGATTAATATTAAAGACTATGAATGCTATGCTTTGTGTGATTTGGGTTCTAGTGTTTCCACGATTCCAAACACTTTGTGTGGTGTGCTAGGTTTCCATGAATTTGATGATTGTTCTTCAAATTTTCATCTTGCGGATTCCACCATTAAGAAATGTAATGATGTTATTATTGTTGCAAATAGGAATTATGTACCTGTAGATTTCATTGTTCTTGATAAAAATTGCAATCCTACATGTCCTATTATTCTTGGTAGACCTTTCCTTAGAACGATTGGTGCAATTATTGATATGAAAGAAGAAAACATTAGATTCCAATTTACGTTAAGGAAAGGCATGGTAAACTTTCCTAGGAAGAAAATTAAATTGCCTTATGAATCTATTATGAGAGCCACTTATGGATTGCATGCCAATGATGGCAATACCAAGATCTATTTGTGTTTTTATGCCTAGATAGGGGCGTTAAACGATAGCGCTTGTTGGGAGGCAACACAATTTTATTTTTGTTCTTTACTTTTTGCTACTATTTAGTAATAAATAATCTATCTAGCCTCTGGTTAGATGTGGTTTTAAGTTTTAGTAAGTGTTTGTGTCAAGTAGAACCTTTGGGAAGACTTGGGTGAAAGTTAATGCGATCTTGCTATAAAATTTAGAAACTTTTGCGCTCCCAAGATTAGCTATCATTTTTTTTGCAAAAGGGTGCTTATAAGTTGATTATTTTTGCTTAAGATTAATAGACAAATTCCTCACGTCCACCAATTTGTTTTAGAATTTTTGAAGTTACATAAGTATTTGAGAGTTACAGATTACTACAGACTATTCAGTTTTTGACAGATTCTATTTTTCGCATGTTTTTTTGCTTATTTTGACGAATCTATGAGAAGTATCGGGGGGTATGAACCATGGAGAAGTTAGAATATAGTAGATTTTACAACAATATAAATAAATAATGAGTTCACAACAGTACCTGGTGATTTATTTTCTTATACTAACGGAGCTCATGAGATTTTCTGTTGAGTTTTGTGTTGTGAAGTTTTCAAGTTTTGGGTAAGGATTTTATGGACTTTGGAATAAGGAGTGGCAAGAGCCTAAGCTTGGGGATACCCAAGGCACCCCAAGGTAAAATTCAAGGACAACCAAAGTCCTAAGCTTGGGGATGCCTCGGAAGGCATCCCCTCTTTCGTGTTTGTCTATCGGTAACTTTACTTGAGGCTATATTTTTATTCACCACATGATATGTGTTTTGCTTGGAGTGTCTTGTATGATTTGAGTCTTTGATTTTTACTCCCTCCGTTCCTTTATATAAGGTGTATTTTTTTTTGATAAAATTCAACAATGTAAGGTGCATTTCTCTAAATCCTCCTAATTCCCTTTTTAGCCCTCCAGCAAAAGGAAAGTATCTTTCTCCTGATTGCGTGTACCTCTATTTGTTGCAAAATAAGGAAAGAATCTCCCTCTTGATTACATGTATCTCTTACTTTTCTATACTCACTGATTTACTTTCCACTAATCAATAAATTTGCCATGGGTAATTCTGTCCTGACACCTCTATATTTATGCACCTTGGTCATCGTGCCAAAAATAATACACCTTATATAAAGGAATGGAAGGAGTATAAGTGAAGCACTAGGGCAATATTGTCTAGCTCAAAAGATATAAGTGAAGCACAAAGAGTATTCTAATAAATCACGATTCATGCGTGTCTCTCCCAAAAGGTGTGTACAGCAAGGATGATTGTGGTAAAGTACTCCCAAAAGGTATGTACAGCACGGTGGTGGTTTTATTTTATAGAAATTGTTGAACTATCATGCTTCACTTATATTATTTTGAGAGTCTATTAGAACATCGTGGTAATTTTTTTTGGGTTATAAAATTAGTCCTAATATGATGGGCATCCAGGACGGATATAATAAAAACTTCCATATGAAGTGCATTGAATACTATGAGAAGTTTGATTCTTTATGATTGTTTTGAGATATGAAGATGATGATATTAGAGTCATGCTAGTAGAGTAGTTGTGAATTTGAGAGATACTTGTGTTAAAGTTTGTGATTCTAGTAGCATGCACGTATGGTGAACTATTATGTGATGAAGTTGGAGCATGATTTATTTATTGATTGTCTTCCTTATGAGTGGCGGTCGGGGACGAGCGATGGTCTTTTGCTACCAATCTACCCCCCTAGGAGCATGCACGTAGTACTTCATTTAGATAACTAATAGATTTTTGCAATAAGTATATAAGTTCTTTATGACTAATGTTGAGTCCATGGATTATACGCACTCTCACCCTTCCACCATTGCTACCCTCTCTTGTGTCATGCAACTTTCGCCGATACCATACACCCACCATATACCTTCCTCAAAACAGCCACCATACCTACCTATTATGGCATTTCCATAGCCATTCCGAGATATATTGCCATGCAATTTTCCACCGTTCCGTTTACTATGACACGCTCCATCATTGTCATATTGCTTTGCATGATCATGTAGTTGACATCGTATTTGTGGCAAAGCCACCATTCGTAATTTTGCATTCATGTCACTCTTGATTCATTGCACATCCTGGTACCCCACCGGAGGCATTCACATAGAGTCATATTTTGTTCTAAGTATTGAGTTGTAATTCTTGAGTTGTAAGTAAATAAAAGTGTGATGATCTTCATTATTAGAGCATTGTCCCATGTGAGGAAAGGATGATGGAGACTATGATTCCCCCACAAGTCGGGATGTGACTCCGGGCGAAAAAAAGAGGCCATACAAAAAGGAGAAGGCCCAAATAAAAAAAGACAAAAAGAGAGAAGGGGCAATGCTACTATCCTTTTTCCACACTTATGCTTCAAAGTAGCACCATGATCTTCATCATAGAGAGTCTCCTATGTTGTCACTTCCATATACTAGTGGGAATTTTCACTATAGAACTTGGCTTGTATATTTCAATGATGGGCTTCCTCAAAATTCCCTAGGTCTTCGTGAGCAAGCAAGTTGGATGCACACCCACTTAGTTTCTTTTTGAGATTTCATACACTTATAGCTCTAGTGCATCCGTTGCATGGCAATCCCTACTCACTCACATCGATATCTATTGATGGGCATCTCCATACCCCGTTGATACGCCTAGTTGACGTGAGACTATATTCTCCTTTTTGTCTTCTCCACAACCACCATTCTATTCCACCTATAGTGATATGTCCATGGCTCACGCTCATGTATTGCGTGAAGATTAAAATGGTTTGAGAACATCAAAAGTATGAAACAATTGTTTGGCTTGTCATCAGGTTTGTGCATGATTAAATATTTTGTGTGATGAAGATAGAGCATAACCAGGCTATATGATTTTGTAGGGATAGCTTTCTCTGGCCATGTTATTTTGAGAAGACGTGATTGCTTTGTCAGTATGCTTGAAGTATTATTATTTTTATGTCAACATTAAACTTTTGTCTTGAATCTTTCAGATCTGAACATTCATGCCACAATAAAGAAAATTACAAGGATAAATATGTTAGGTAGCACTCCGCATCAAAAATTCTGTTTTTATCATTTACCTACTCGAGGACGAGCAGGAATTAAGCTTGAGGATTCTTGATACGTCTCCAACATATCTATAATTTATAATTGTTCCATGCTATTATATTATCTATTTTGGATGTTTAATGGGCATTAATATGCTATTTTATATTATTTTAGGGACTAACCTATTAACCGAGGGTGAGGGAGTCCCGGATTAGGGGGTCCTCGGACTGCCGGACTATATACTTTGTGTTGAAAATATGCCCTAGAGGCAATAATAAAATGGTTATTATTATATTTCCTTGTTCATGATAATTGTCTATTGTTCATGCTATAATTGTATTAACTGGAAACCGTAATACATGTGTGAATACATAGACCACAACATGTCCCTAGTGAGCCTCTAGTTGACTAGCTCGTTGATCAATAGATGGTTATGGTTTCCTGACCATGGACATTGTATGTCGTTGATAACAGGATCACATCATTAGGAGAATGATGTGATGGACAAGACCCAATCCTAAGCATAGCACAAGATCGTATAGTTCGTTTGCTAAGAGCTTTTCTAATGTCAAGTATCATTTCCTTAGACCATGAGATTGTGCAACTCCCGGATACCGTAGGTATGCTTTGGGTGTAGCAAACATCACAACCTAACTGGGTGGCTATAAAGGTGCACTACAGGTATCTCCGAAAGTGTCTGTTGGGTTGGCACGAATCGAGACTGGGATTTGTCACTCCGTATGACGGAGAGGTACCTCTAGGCCCACTCGGTATTGCATCATCATAATGAGCTCAATGTGACTAAGTAGTTAGTCATGGGATCATGCATTACGGAACGAGTAAAGTGACTTGCCGGTAACGAGATTGAACGAGGTATTGGGATACCGACGATCGAATCTCGGGCAAGTAACGTACCGATTGACAAAGGGAATTGCATACGGGATTGCTTGAATCCCCGACATTGTGGTTCATCTGATGAGATCATCGTGGAACATGTGGGAGCCAACATGGGTATCTAGATCCCGCTGTTGCTTATTGGCTGGAGAGATGTCTCGGTCATGTCTGCATGATTCCCGAACCCGTAGGGTCTACACACTTAAGGTTCGGTGACGCTAGAGTTGTTATGGGAATTAGTATGTGGTTACCAAATGTTGTTTGGAGTCCCGGATGAGATCCCAGATGTCACGAGGAGTTCTGGAATGATCCGGAGGTGAAGATTTATATATGGGAAGTCCAGTTTCAGTCACCAAAATGGTTTCGGGGGTTATCGGTATTGTACCGGGACCACCGAAAGGTGTCCGGAAGTCCACCGAGTGGGGCCACCTGCCCCGGGGGGCTTCATGGGCTGAATATGGGAGGGAACCATCCCTTAGTGGGCTGGTGCGCCCCTCCCCAAGTGCCCAAGGCTCCTAGGGTTGGAAACCCTAGGGAAGGGGGCGCCTCCACCTTGCTTGGGGGGCAAGTCTCCCCCTCCTGGCTGCCGCCTCCCCTCTAGATGGGATCTAGAGGGGCCGGACCCCTCTCCCCTTCACCCTATAAATAGAGAGGGGGTGGGAGGGCTGCAGCACCCTTGCTTTTGGCGCAGCCCCTCCCTTCCCCAACACTTCCTCCTCCTCCGTAGTGCTTAGCGAAGCTCTGTCGAAGAACCACGAGCTCCACCACCACCATGTCATCGTGCTGTCGGAGTTCTCCCTCAACTTCCCCTCTCCCCTTGCTGGATCAAGAAGGAGGAGATGTCCCTGGGCTGTACGTGTGTTGAACGTGGAGGCACCGTCCGTTCGGCGCTAGATCGGATCTTCTGCGATTTGAATCATCGCGAGTACGACTCCATCAACCGCGTTCTTGTAACGCTTCCACTTAGAGATCTTCAAGGGTATGAAGATACACTCATCCTCTCCCTCTCTTGTTGCTAGAATCTCCATAGATTGATCTTGGTGATGCATAGAAAATTTTGAATTATTGTTACGTTCCCCAACAGTGGCATCATGAGCTAGGTCTATTGCGTAGATTCTATGCACGAGTAGAACACAAGTAGTTGTGGGCATTGGTTTGTTCAATATGCTTACCGTTACTAGTCTTATCTTGATTTGGCGGTATTGTGGGATGAAGCGGCTCGGACCGACCTTACACGTACGCTTACGTGAGACAGGTTCCACCGACTGACATGCACTTGTTGCATAAGGTGGCTAGCGGGTGACAGTCTCTCCCACTTTAGTCGGATCGGATTCGATGAAAAGGGTCCTTATGATGGGTAAATAGCAATTGGCATATCACCGTTGTGGCTTTTGCGTAGGTAAGAACGTTCTTGCTAGAAACCCATAGCAGCCACGTAAAACATGCAACAACAATTAGAGGACGTCTAACTTGTCTTTGCAGGGTAGGCTATGTGATGTGATATGGCCAAAAAGAATGTGATGAATGATATGTGATGTATGAGATTGATCATGTTCTTGTAATAGGAATCACGACTTGCATGTCGATGAGTATGACAACCGGCAGGAGCCATAGGAGTTGTCTTAATTTATTGTATAACCTGCGTGTCATTGAATAACGCCATGTAATTACTTTACTTTATTGCTAAATCGTTGGCCATAGTAGTAGAAGTAATAGTTGGCGAGACAACTTCATGAAGACATGATGATGGAGATCATGATGATGGAGCTCTTGGTGTCATGCCGGTGACGAAGGTGATCATGTCGTGCCTCAAGATGGACATCAAAGGCGCAAGATGATATTGGCCATACCATGTCAGTTTATGATTTGCATGTGATGTTTGTCATGTGTACATCTTATTTGCTTAGAACGACGGTATCATAAATAAGATGATCCCTCATTAAAATTTCAAGAAAGTGTTCCCCCTAACTGTGCACCGTTGCGAAAGTTCGTTGTTTCGAAGCACCACGTGATGATCGGGTGTGATAGATTCTAACGTTCACATACAACGGGTGTAAGCCAGATTTACACACGCAAAACACTTAGATTAAGTTAGCATGTACATACATGGCCTCGGAACACAAGAGACCGAAAGGTCGAACATGAGTCGTATAGTAGATACGATCAGCATGAAGATGTTCACCGATGATGACTAGTCCGTCTCACGTGATGATCAGACACGGCCTAGTTGACTCGGATCATGTATCACTTAGATGACTAGAGGGATGTCTATCTAAGTGGGAGTTCATTAGATGAACTTAATTATCATGAACATAGTCAAAAGGACTTTGCAAATTATGTCGTAGCTTACGCTTTAGTTCCACTGTTTAAGATATGTTCCTAGAAAAAATTTAGTTGAAAGTTGATAGTAGCAATTATGCGGATTGGGTCTGTAAACTGAGGATTATCCTCATTGCTACGTAGAAGGCTTATGTCCTTAATGCACCGCTCGGTGCTGAACCTCGAACGTCGTCTGTGGATGTTGCGAACATCTGACATACACGTTTTGATGACTACATGATAGTTCAGTAATGTTAAACGGTTTAGAATTGAGGTGCCGAAGACGATTTTGAAACGTCGCAAAACATATGAGATGTTCCAAGAGCTGAAATTGGGATTTCAGGCTCGTGCCCACGTCAAGAGGTATGAGACCTCCGACAAGTTTCTTAACCTGCAAACTAAGGGAGAACAACTCAATCGTTGAGCATGTGCTTAGATTGTTTGAGTACAGCAATCGCTTGAAGCGAGTGGGAGTTAATCTTCCAGATGAGATAGTGATGGTTCTCCAAAGTCACTGCCACCAAGCTACTAGAGCTTCGTGATGAACTATAACATATCAGGGATACATATGATGATCCTTGAGCTATTCGCGACGCTTGATGCCGCGAAAGCAGAAATCAAGTAGGAGCATCAATTGTTGATGGTTAGTAAAGCCACTAGTTTCAAGAAGGGCAAGGGCAAGAAGGGATACTTCATGAAACGGCAAATCATTTGCTGCTCTAGTGAAGAATCCCAGGGTTGAACCCAAACCCGAGACTAAGTGCTTCTATAATGAGGGAACAGTCACTGAAGCAGAACTACCCTAGATACTTGGTAGATGAGAAGGCTGGCAAGGTTGACAAAAGTATATTGGATATACATTATATTAAATGTGTACTTTACTAGTACTCCTAGTAGCACCAGGGTATTAAGATATTGGTTTGGTTGCTAAGTGTTAGTAACTCAAAATAAAAGAGCTACGGAATAAACGGAGACTAGCTAAAGGTGAGATGACGATGTGTGTTGGAAGTGTTTCCAAGGTTGATGTGATCAAGCATCGCATGCTCCCTCTACCATCGAGATTGGTGTTAAACCTAAATAATTGATATTTGGTGTTTGCGTTGAGCATAGACATGATTGGATTATGTTTATCGCAATACGTTTATTCATTTAAGGAGAATAATGGTTACTCTGTTTATTTGAATAATACCTTCAATGGTCTTGCACCTAAAATGAATGGTTTATTGAATCTCGATCGTAGTGATACACATGTTCATGCCAAAGATATAAGATAGTACCACATACTTGTGGCACTGCTGTTTGAGTCATATTGGTATAAAACGCATGAAGAAGCTCCATGTTGATGGATCTTTGGACTCACTCGTTTTTGAAAAGATTGAGGCATGTGAACCGTGTCTATTGGTACATATGCATGAAGAAACTCCATATAGATGGATCGTTTGGACTCACTTGATTTTGAATCACTTGAGACATCCAAGTCATACCACATGGGCAAGATGACCGAAAGGCCTCGTTTTCAGTAAGATGGAACAAGAAATAAATTTTGATGTGTGCAGTCCAATGAGTGTTGAGGCACGTAGTGGATATTGTTATGTTCTTACTTCACAGATGATTTGAGTAGATGCTAAGCATATTTACTTGATGAATCACAAGTCTGAATTATTGAAAGGTTCAAGTAATTTCAGGGTGAAGTTGAAGATCGTCATGACAAGAGGATAAAATGTCTATGATATGATCGTAGAGATGAATATCTGAGTTATGAGTTTGGCACACAATTAAGACATTGTGGAAATTGTTTCACAACTAATACCGCCTGGAACACCATAGTGTGATGGTGTGTCCGAACATCATAACTGCACCCTATTGGATATGGTGCATACCACGATGTATCTTATCGAATTACCACTATTGTTTATGGGTTAGGCATTAGAGACAACCACATTCACTTTAAATAGGGTACCACGCAATTCCGTTAAGACCACACCGTATGAACTATGGTTTAGAGAAACCTAAGTTGTCATTTCTTAAAAGTTTGGGGCTGCGACGCTTATGCGAAAAGTTTTAGCCTGATAAGCTCGAACCCAAAACAGATAAATGCATCTTCATAGGAGATCCAAAACAGTTGGGTACACCTCCTGTCTCAGTTCTGGAAGCAAAAGGGATTGTTTCTAGAATTGGGTCCTTTCTCGAGGAAAAGTTTCTCTCGAAAGAATTGAGTGGGAGGATGGTGGAGACTTGATGAGGTTATTGAACCGCCACTTCAAGTAGTGTGTAGCAGGGCACAGGAAGTTGTTCCTATGGCGCCTACACCAATTGAAGTGGAAGCTGATGATATTGATCTTGAAACTTTGGATCAAGTCACTACCAAAACTCGTAGGTTGACAAGGATACATACTACTTCAGAGTGGTACGTAATCCTGTCTTGAGGTCATGTTGCTAGACAACAGTGAACCTACGAGCTATGGAGAAGCGATGGTGGGCCCGGATTCCGACGAATGGCTCGAGGCCATAAAATCCGAGAGAGGATCCATGTATGAAAACAAAGTATAGAATTTGGAAGAACTACTTCATGGTCGTAAGGCTGTTGGGTACAAATGGATTTTAAAAGGAAGACGGACAATGATGGTAAGTATCACCATTAAGAAAGCTCGACTTGTCATTAAGATGTTTTCTGACAAGTTCAAGGAGTTGACTGCGATGAGACTTTCTCATTCGTAGCGATGCTAAGAGTCTGTTGAAATTATATTAGCAGTTCCTGCATTATTTATGAAATCTTGAAGATAGGATGTCAAAACATTGTTTCCTCAATGATTTTCTTGAGGAAAGGTTGTATGTGATACAACTAGAAGGTTTTGTCAATCCTAAAAGATGCTAACAAGTATGCAAAGCTCCAGCAATCCTTCTAAGGACTAGAGTAAGCATCTCGGAGTTGGAAGATATGCTTTGATGAGATGATCAAAGATTTTGGGTTTATACAAAGTTTATGAGAAACTTGTATTTCCAAAGAAGTGAGTGGGAGCACTATAGAATTTCTGATGAGTATATGTTGTTAACATATTGTTGATCAGAAATGCTATAGAATTTCTGGAAAGCATATAGGGTTATTTGAAAAGTGTTTTTCAATCGAAAACCTCGATTAAGCTACTTGAACATTGAGCATCAAGATCTATAAGGATAGATCAAAATCGCTTGATAATACTTTCAAATGAGTACGCACCGTGACAAGATTTTGAAGGAGTTCAAAATAGATCGGCAAAGAAGGAGTTCTTGGCTGTGTTATAAGGTGTGAGTATTGAGTAAGACTCAAGACCTGACCACGGCAGAAGAGAGAGAAAGGACGAAGGTCATCCCCTATGCTTTAGATGTAGGCTCCATAGTATGCTATGCTGTGTACCGCACCTAAAGTGTGCCTTGCTATGAGTCAGTCAAGGGGTACAAGTGTGATCCAGGAATGGATCACAGGACAGCGGTCAAGGTTATCCTTAGTAACTAGTGGACTAAGGAATTTTCTCGATCATGGAGGTGGTAAAAGAGTTCGTCGTAGGGTTACGCCGATGAAAACTTTGACACTAATCCGGATGACTCTAAGTAGTAAACCAGATTCATATAATAGAACAGTTATTTGGAATAGCTCCAAATAGATCGTGGTAGCTGCATCTACAAGATGACATAGAGATTTGTCGGATCTGGAAGGTTCAGACCCGTTGACTAATAAACCTCTCTCACAAGCGAGATATGATCAAACACCATGGGTGTTGGATTCAATACAATCACATAATGATGTGAACTAGATTATTGACTCTAGGGCAAGTGGGAGACTGTTGGAAATATGCCCTAGAGGCAATAATAAAATGGTTATTATTATATTTCCTTCTTCATGATAATTGTTTATTGTTCATGCTATAATTGTATTAACTTGAAACCGTAATACATGTGTGAATACATAGACCACAACATGTCCCTAGTGAGCCTCTAGTTGACTAGCTCGTTGATCAATAGATGGTTATGGTTTCCTGACCATGGACATTGGATTTCATTGATAACGGGATCACATCATTAGGAGAATGATGTAATGGACAAGACCCAATCCTAAGCATAGCACAAGATCGTGTAGTTCGTTTGCTAAGAGCTTTTCTAATGTCAAGTATCATTTCCTTAGACCATGAGATTGTGCAACTCCCGGATACCATAGGAATGCTTTGGGTGTACCAAACGTCACAACGTAACTGGGTGGCTATAAAGGTGAAATACAGGTATCTCCGAAAGTGTCTGTTGGGTTGGCACGAATCGAGACTGGGATTTGTCACTCCGTATGATGGAGACGTATCTCTGGGCCCACTCAGTATTGCATCATCATAATGAGCTCAATGTGACTAAGTAGTTAGTCACATGATCATGCATTACGGAATGAGTAAAGTGACTTGCCGGTAATGAGATTGAACAAGGTATTGGGATACCGACGATCGAATCTCGGGCAAGTAACATACCGATTGACAAAGGGAATTGCATACGGGATTGCTTGAATCCCCGACATCATGGTTCATACAATGAGATCATCATGGAACATGTGGGAGCCAACATGGGTATCCATATCCCTCTCTTGGTTATTGGCCGGAGAGATGTCTCGGTTATGCCTGCATGATTCCCGAACCCGTAGGGTCTACACACTTAAGGTTCGGTGACACTAGAGTTGTTATGGGAATTAGTATGTGGTTATCGAATGTTGTTCGGAGTCCCGGATGAGATCCCGGACATCACGAGGAGTTCTGGAATGGTTAGGAGGTGAAGATTTATATATGGGAAGTCCAGTTTCAGTCACCGAAATGGTTTCAGGGGTTATCGGTATTGTAGCGGGACCACCAAAAGGTGTCCGGAGGTCCACCGGGTGGGGCCACCTGCCCCGGGGGGGCTTAATGGGCTGAATATGGGAGGGAACCAGCCCCTAGTGTGCTGGTGCGCCCTCGCCAAGGGCCCAAGGCGCCTAGGGTTGGAAACCCTAGGGGAGAGGGGCGCCTCCACCTTGCTTGGGGGGCAAGTCTCCCCCTCCTGGCCGCCCCCCCCCCCTCTAGATGGGATCTAGAGGGGCCGGCCCCCTATCCCCTTCACCCTATAAATAGAGAGGGGTGGGAGGGCTATAGCACCCTTGCTTTTGGCGCAGCCCCTCCCTTCCCCAACACTTCCTCCTCCTCTGTAGTGCTTAGCGAAGCTCTGCCGGAGAACCACGAGCTCCACCACCACCATGCCGTCGTGATGTCAGAGTTCTCCCTCAACTTCTCCTATCCCCTTGATGGATCAAGAAGGAGGAGATGTCCCCGGGTGGTACGTGTGTTGACCACGGAGGCGCCGTCCGTTCGGCGCTAGATCGGATCTTCTGCGATTTGAATCGCCGCGAGTATGACTCCATCAACCGCGTTCTTGAAACACTTCCGCTTAGAGATCTTCAAGGGTATGAAGATACACTCATCCTCTCCCTCTCTTGTTGCTAGAATCTCCATAGATTTATCTTGGTGATGTGTAGAAAATTCTGAATTATTGCGATGTTCCCCAACACTTTGGCCGGACTGTTTGACTATGAAGATACAAGATTGAAGACTTCGTCCCGTGTCTGGGTGGGACTCTCCTTTGCGTGGAAGGCAAGATTGGCAATTCAGATATGTAGATTTCCTTCTCTGTAACTGTCTCTATGTAACCCTAGCCCCCTCCGGTGTCTATATAAACCGGAGGGTTTAGTCCGTAGGACAACAACAACAATCATAATCATAGGCTAGCTTCTAGGGTTTTGCCTGTACGATCTCGTGGTAGATCAACTCTTGTAATACTCATATCATCAAGATCAATCAAGCAGGAAGTAGGGTATTACCTCCATCGAGAGGGACTAAACCTGCGTAAACATCGGGCCCCCTGCCTCCTGTTACCATTAGCCTTAGACACACAGTTCGGGACCCCCTACCCGAGATCCGCCGGTTTTGACACCGACATTGGTGCTTTCATTGAGACTTCCACTGTGCCGTCACGATAAGGCTTGATGGCTCCTTCAATCATCTGCAACGATGCGATCTAGGGTGTGGTTTTCCTCCCCTGACAGATCTTCGTATCAGGTGGCTTCGTACTGCGGGCCAACTCACTTGGCCATCTGGAGCAGATCGACAGCTACGCCCCTGGCCATCAGGTCATGTTTGGAAACTTGAACTACACTGCCGACATCCGCGGAGACTTGATCTTCATTGGATTCAAGCCCATGTCAGGAGCACCGAACAGTCACGACGGGCATGACTTAGATCTGCCATCGGACAGTGTTCAGGAGATCGCACCTGCGACTGCCCCGACCCTTAATTTGGAGCAGATCATGCCATCCGAGGACGGGTGGATGGACCCCGCCACGGAGGCCGCACATTCATCGGTGCTGGAGCCGAACACAAACTTCACCTCCAAAGAGATCTGTGTCATCGGACCCTCGGACTCGTCTCTGGCCACAGGTTCCGAACCGCGTGTGTCCGTGCCTATCGAATCTGATTGGGCACCGATCATGGAGTTTACCTCCGCGGATATCTTTCAGCACTCAACCATGGGCGATGTGCTAAATTCATTGAGGTATCTCTCTCTATCAGGATACTCTTGGCCGAACTATGTCCGGCTTGAGTGGTAAGTGGACGACAAAGAAATTCATTCCTCACCCACCACCCACTTAATAGCCACTATTGATGACTTAACCGACGTGCTTGACTTCGACTCTGAAGACATCGACAGTATGGACGACGATGCTGGAGATGAACAGGAACCACCGCCCACGGGGTGCCGGACAGCAACCTCATCATAATATACATGGTGGATACACCCAAAGAAAACAATGGCGAGGAACGGAAGGATGCAATGGAGGATAATCCCCTCGAGCAAAAACCAAAGCGACGACGTAGGCGATGCTCTAAATCCCGCCACAGCAAAAACAACGATAACAGCGCAAGAAAGAATAACACCCCGGTCGACTCCAAAGGAAACGACGACCCCATGGACCCAGCGGTGGAGCAGGATGCGCCAGGGGACAGTGAACATAGTCCGGAGCCGATGTCCGATGACGGCGATCCCGAGGGTAAAACTCATCAACCTGTCTCCGGAGAGGAGAACAGTCCGGACGATGATGCACTCATCATCCCGGAAAATCACTTGGAACAAGAGAACCTCCATAGAAGGCTTATGGCCACCACGAGGAGCTTGAAGAAGCAGAAGCAAAGGCTTAAGGCCGCGCAGGATACGCTCAACCGCAGATGGAACAAAGTGCTCGACACTGAAGAAAAATACGGCGGCGATCGCCACACAAAGAGCTACCCAAAGCGCAAGATGCTGCCCGAATTCGACGACGAGGCTACAGAGCCCATTCAGCCAAAAAATAAAATGGCCAATCAGCCGGACCGACCACCCTGTGGCCACAACAGGGCGGCTAATGATGCCGCACACAAGTCAGCACACGATTTACGTGAGCTCCTGGACAAAAAAGCCGTTATGGCCAGGTCCATCTATGGATCTAGGAAGCGTACTCCGGCGCAGGATCACAGCCACCAAAATGACCATATTGATCGAATACCAGCTCGGAATCAACACCGAACACAACAACCGTCGACAATATGCCATGATACATCCAAATATAGGGGTGTCGCGCATCCCCTATGCTTCACCGATGAGGTGCTGGATCATGAATTTCTAGAGGGATTTAAACCCGTGAATATAGAGGCATACGACGTAATGACAGACCCTGGTGTCTAGATTGAGGACTTTATCCTTCACATCCACATGGCTCGCGGAGATGATCTCCACGCCATTAATACCTGCCCCTCAAGTTGAAAGGATCAGCTTGGCATTGGTTGAAAAGCCTCCCCAAAAACTCAATTGGAAGTTGGGAGGAACTTGAGGATGCTTTCAGGGCCAATTTTCAAGGGACCTATGTCCGACCTCCAGATGCAGACGATTTAAGTCACATAATCCAACAACCCAGAGAGTCAGCCCGTAAGCTTTGGAACAGATTTCTCACTAAGAAGAATCAAATCATTGACTGCCCGGATGCCGAAGCCTTAGCGGCTTTCAAGCACAGTATCCGAGACGAATGGCTCGCCAGACACCTCGGCCAAGAAAAGCCGAGGACAGCTGGTTGGCCCATAGCGGCACCAGCGACCCAGGCACTTCCGAAGTCAGGGATGGCAACGGGAAGCCGCGACGCAACAAAAACAAGCGTCGAAACAATGAAGATAGCCCAGATAACACGACAGTCAACGCCAAATTCAGGGGCCCTTGACCCGGTCAACAGAAAAAGCCATTTAAAGGCAGCAGAGACAGACCGTCCAGCCATAATAAGATTCTAGACAGATTATGTCAGATTCATGGCACCACCGAAAAACTTGCAAATCACACCCACAGAGAATGCTGGGTTTTCAAGCAGGCCGGCAAGCTAAACGCCGAACACAAAGGGACGGAGACGCCAAGTGAAGACGAGGATGAGCCTCGCCAGCCGAACACTGGGGGACAGAAAAAATTCCCACTAGAAGTCCAAACAGTGAATATGATTTACGCAACTCACATACCAAAGAGAAGGCGCAAACGCGCACTCCGAGACGTATACGTTGTAGAGCTCGTCGCCCCCAAATTCAATCCCTGGTCGGCCTTCCCGATCACCTTTGATCGCAGGGATCATCCAACTAGTATCTGGCACGGAGGATCGGCTGCCTTGGTGCTCGACCCAATAATTGACGGATACCATCTCACGGGGTCCATATGAACGGCGGCAGTAGTCTTAATCTGATATATCAGGACACTGTCTGCAAAATGGGGATAGACCCGTCAAGAATCAGCCAAAGCAATACTACCTTTAAAGGAATAATACCAGGCGTCGAGGCCCGCTGCACGGCCTCTCTAGTACTAGAGGTTGTATTAGGTTGCCTCGACAACTTCAGAAGCGAAGAATTAATCTTCGACGTCGCTCCATTCCGAAGCGGCTATCACGCACTACTCGGAAGAGTGCGGGGGCTCGGCACCTCCGCAAGGGAGATGGCGGCCGAGTGCGGGGGCTTCGTCGCCGTGCGCCGACCGGCGAAGCGGAATGCCTTTCCCATCATCAAGGTGGCGCAGTCGGTGAAGATGTGGCAGCACTCCTACTTCTATGTTGAGAACGTAGATCCGGCTGCCGACTTTCTCAACCTGCCGGCCTTCGAGGCCGGCCCCCCCACCGGGGCTCAGCCCACCTGGGGGTACAAACCAAAGCCGGTGTCGGCGGACGCGGCGGCCGCCATCGGCCGACTCCGAGTGCTCCAGGAGTCGAAAGGCCTCATGGCCTCCGACCTCCTCATCGCCTTTGTTGAGCGCTGGGTCCTCCCGCTCTAGAGCCTCCCTCATCCGATATTCCGGATGGGCGGACACCGCGATCCATGCCAGCTGTGCACGAAAGGGATGCCGCCCGCCGAAGTTGCACAGATGGTAAACGAGATCTCCGACCTCAAGGTGTCAGAGGAACAGTGGCGGTACGGGAAGCAATCATACTCCTGCCACAGTCCGCCGCCCGCTGTAAGTTTCTTCATTTTTTCCTGTGATCTGTTTTCTTTAGCTTCGTTTCTCGTCGTGATGTAGCTTTTTCTTGGCTGCAGATTTACATGTCCGTGGCAACAGCCGCCCTCCTGGGGCTGGGCGATAACCTCCAGCCGGACAGGGCGGCAAGCGACTTGGACGACCCCGACTTGGGGGCGGCCGCCCTGGCGGATGACGCATCAGGCGGCGGCGGCAGGGCAGACGGCAGCAGTGGAGCAGGCGGCTTCGAGCAAGGCGGCGGCATGGGGACTTGGCCCGATGACGATGAAGATGAAGACGAACCGCGCCCCGCCCGGAGCTCTGCCACTACCGGCGCCGACCCCTCCTCCGGGCCGCCCGCCCGCGGCAGCAAGCGCAAGCAGAAGCAGGGTGCTGCCCTATTTGGCAGCGCCTCAAAGAATCCCAAGAACCCGGCCGCGGCGACCAGGCGGAAGGAGGCCGCGGCCAAGGTGGCCCAGTATCAGAGGCAGCCGAAGGTGCCCGTTATGGTGTCGGCGTAAGTGCCTTTTCCTTACTTCTTGGCTTCTCCTCAATCTGGCGCGAGAGCCCTTCTAACTTGTCTTCTTATTACAGGGCCCCGCTAACCCTTGAGAAGTCGGGCACCGCCTTGGTCCCTAGGTCGGCAGTGACCTCCTCGACCAACCGGCGGATTGACCCGGCCGCCGACCTCCGGGAGGCGACAGAGTGGAATGCGCGGGAGGCTCGTGAAGAAGAGGTCGACCGCCTGGCCAAGGAGCAGGCGGACAAGGCCGCCGCGTCTGCTGAAAGAGCGCTAGCGCAGGCTGAAGCCCAAGCCGCGGAGAAGGAGAGGCTTGCGGAGGCCGTGCGCCACCAAGAGCCGCTGCTCGTGGCGCCCCTGAACACCGCACCACCTCCTCCTGAATTCGAGGCGGCGGCCGGAGGAGCCGGTGACGACCACCCGATCCGGGAGCGGGAGGGCGGCGACGTAGCCATGCCCGACGTCTTCGTGCCACCGCCCCCGCCTCCGCCGCCTCCGCCAGCCAGCGAGCCGCGGGACGAGCAGCCGGTTGCACCGCCGGTGCCACCGGTCGAGAACACGGTGGTGACGGACCTGATTCCTACGGTCCGCACACCTGCGTGTCATCGTCTAGAGAAGGCGGCCTCAGCACCACGGCCGCAGGAGGTCAGCGCCGCAAGCTCATCGGTCCCCGACAGCGAGGCGACCAGCACCGCACCCGTGGGTTGGATACACGGGGGCAGGACGAGTGTCCTGAACCAGGCGTCTCTTGACGTCCAGGCCAAGCTCCGGGCAGAAGCGGAGGCCCTCAGGTGCTGCAACCAGGCCTTCTTGGAGTCGCGAACCGCCATTCCCGTAAGTTATCTTTGGCTTTCTTCTTTGGATGAACCTCTTGCTTCTCTCGTGGGAGCGCGCAAGCGCACCCACTGGGTGTAGTCCCCAAGTTCCGGGCCGGCTGCTGAGCAGGCGGGTCGGAACTTTATCTTGCAGTTGTTGGCTGTTGATTTCGCCTAATGTCTCTTCTGCAGGAATATCACAATCTCCGCGTGACCGCCTACAACTCCAGGGTTCGGGAGCTGGAGACGCGGACTGCCCACCTGGCCGAGAGCCGGGGTAAGTTTCTATCTTCCTTTCTTCGCGGGGGCGCGCTGGCGCACCCGCAGGCTGTAGTCCCCGAGGTTCGGGCCGACTGCTGAGCAGTCGGGCCGAATCTCCTTAGTTGTTTCTTTTCTTTGTCTTGTCCGCTTGACTGATGCCTTTTTCTTCTCTTTCTTTCTTCAGAGGCCAATGCCGCCCTGCAGCAGCAGCTGGGTGAAGCCAACACCGCCCTGCGTGGCAAGGAGGCGGAGTGCAGCAAGCTGGCCGAGGAGCGGGATCGCCTGGTCGCTCAACTTGCCGAGCAGGCGGAAGCCCTCAAGGCGGCCCAGCTGAAGGTGAAGACGACGGAGACCAACCTCCTCGCCGAGTTTGAGATCGAGCGCTCTGCCTGGGCCGACAAGGAGGCCCAGATGACAGCCTGCTTCGGCAGCATTGAAGACTTGGTCGATGGTAAGTCTTATTCTCTTGATTTCTTGATTTCTTGTTTTGAACTGTCAGCCCTTGCTTATAGCCTTGGCCTTTTTTCTTCTTCCGCCCGAACAGACTTCTTCCCGGGCCATCCAAATTATCGAGGCCCAGCGCAAGGAGCGAAGGGCGGAGGGTGCGTGAATCGCCGCTGATGCTCCCCGGACTCTTGGCGAACATGTCCTCAGCATTCAAGCCCGGCTTCGGCCTCCTCATCGCACAGTACGCCGCCTCCAGCGCATCGGAGCCTAGGCAGTTTCCGCCCTCTGGTCGGGCTTGCCGGCTCCGCACACCCCAAGTTGGACTATCGACTGGCTGGAGGTGGCGGTCGGCCGCCTGGAAGCCTGGAAAGGCTCGGCAGCCCGGGCAGGGACGCGCCGGGCCTTGGAATTCGTCAAGGCGTGGTACCCTGGGCTAGATCTAGCCCAGTTGACCATGTTTCGGCTGGAAGCGCAGGAGGAACTGGCGGCGGTCGAAGCTGTGATCATCAACAGGGCGGCGGCGATCACCGATTTCACCAACACCAGCGTTTTTGTCCCGGAGGTGGTCGAGGAAGGCGGCGAAGCTCCGCAAGAGTGGCTGGGGTTGTACCCGGAGGACAGCGAAGATTCAGCTGAATTCATCGACTCCAGCAACGAAGGGGAAGATGGGGAGGAGGAAGAGGAGGAGGAGGAGGAAGATGAGGAGAGCGACATCGATCTGCCGGAGGTCGGGGCGGACGGTCAACCCCAACCCGACCGAGCCTCAAGCAATGGGCCACGCACCTATGTGCCGACTGCTACTGAAGGCATCCAGGTGGGGGCCGAACAGCCATCTGTTCCTCCGACACACGCCACCGATTCCATCCTCCGGCCCTCCGCCGCCCCGCCTGCAGCTGGCGATTCCTCTGCCCAGATGGAGCCGCCTGCCGCGCCAGGTGGTGCGGCTGACTCCAGCGTCCAGCCAGAGTCTTTTGCCACACCATCCAGCGCTGCTCGGCCGGATCCATCTGCTGTGCCAACCGGCGCCGCCCAGCCAGAGTCTTCTGCTGCTCCTTAGGATTTTATCTGCTTTCTGCTAGCTGTTGTGAACATTTTGTTAAATTCGCGCAATTCCACCCGCGGGCTGTAGCCTGCGGGCTGTATGTCAAAACTTTGTCTGAATGTCGGCCAGAGGCCTTTATCCATGTAAATATTCTATCATTGCTTATGCTTATTGTGCCGACCTCCAGCCATTCCTTCCTTCTTTCTCCTTGGTTTTTTCCTTTGCCGCCCTCCCTTGGCTATGCTCTTGCCAGCCGAGCAGCCACTCTGCGGACTGTGGCTGGGTTAAGTACTTTAGCTGTTTGTGGGAGGGCTAGTACTTAGCCATTCGGAGTGTTTGGTAATGAAAGCGGAGGCTGGCCAGCCGGCTACTTGGCAGCCGAACGGCTAGGTGCGATGCCGCCCTCTACTATATGTGTTTTCTTCCTTAGTCATTTTTTCATGTTGGGCACTGTTTTGCAACCTTTGCCCGCCATACAGTCGCTCTGCGAGCTGTGGCTTCTGACAACGGAAGTTTTTGGTGCCGGCACACTACTTGTCCGGCTGCAGGAGGTAGCATATTGTAGAAGGCGGTGAGGCTCCAGGCCGACTGGTCGAACCTGGTGCCAGGCGGAAAAAATAAAACTACACCTTCTCATAGGCATATAACACTTATCATATAGATAAAAGAGGGCAGTCTCCGAGCTCTTCTCGGAGGACCCGGAGTCTTTATACATAGTACAAAATGTAGCGTGATACATACTGCTTTCAACTGTAAAACATTCGGAGGAGGTTTGTGTTCCATGGCCTCTCCGTCTCTTTGCCTGAGTCATCTTTCTTGCGTGCTCTGGGCTTCTGGGCATCGATCAGATAGTAGGCATCATTGCCCAGCACCTTACTGATGATGAAAGGGCCTTCCCAAGGTGCCGAGAGCTTGTGATGTCCGGCTATTCGCTGGATCAGCCGGAGCACAAGGTCTCCCTCTAGGAAGGATCTTGGCTTCACCTTGCGATTGTAGTATCAACGCAGACTCTGCTGGTAGATGGACGACCGGCTGAGGGCCAGTAGCCGGCCTTCCTCCAGCAAGTCGACACCGTCTTCTCGCGCCTCCTTGACGTCCGCCTCGGTGTACATGGTGACTCTTGGGGAGTCGAATTCAATGTCTGTCGGGATGACGGCTTCGGCACCGTAGACGAGGAAGAAGGGCGTGAAGCCGGTTGACTTGTTCGGAGTTATGCGCAAACTCCAGAGGATGGCCGGCAGCTCGTCGAGCCAGCAGCCGGCTGAATGCTCCAGAGGCTCGAACAGTCGGGGCTTGAGGCCGGATAGAATGAGGCCATTTGCACGCTCCACTTGGCCATTTGACTGTGGGTGGGCAACAGACGCTAAGTCCAGGCGGATGCCCTGTGTTGCACAGAAATGAGCCAAAGCTCCTTTGGTGAAGTTGGTGTTGTTGTCGGTGATGATGTTGTGTGGTATGCCATATCACGTTGTGATGTCGGCGATGAAGGTCACGGCACTCGGCCCATTCAGCTTCTTGATCGGTTTTGCCTCTATCCACTTGGTGAACTTGTCCACAACAACAAGTGAGTCATACCACCGCGGGCCACCTGTAATGGTCCTACCATATCCAGCACCCAAACAGCAAAGGGCCAGGCTATTGGAATGGTCTTGAGTGCAGAAGCCGGCAGGTGTGGCTTGGAACGGAACATCTGACACCCTTGACACTTCTGAACTAGCTCTTTGGCCTCTTCTAGGGCAGTCGGCCAGAACAACCCATGGCGGAAAGCCTTGGCCACAAGTGATCTTGAAGCCGCGTGGTGGACGCACTCGCCTTGGTGGATATCCGTGAGTATTGCTTGGCCTTGGTCCGACTCCACACAACGCTGATAAACCCCTATGACACTTCGTCGCACCAGCTCTCTGTTGACTATGGTGTAGGCTGTTGCTCGCCTTTGCACTTGTCGGGCTGAGATCTCATCAGTCGGTAGCTCTTTATTCACCAAGAACTTGAGGACTGGCTGAGCCCATGAAGGCGCCGCGATTTCTTCGACTGCTACTACTGCAACTTGTATAAGGGTGGTTGGGCCGGGAGGTGGTGGGTTGGCAGCTGCTTCCGCCTGCTGTGTTGAAGGCGTCCCCGGGCCGACAGCTGAAGTCCCCGAGCCGACTGCTGAAGTCCCCGGGCCGGGTGCGGCTGCAGCAGTCCCCGGGCCGCCTGTCGAAATCCTTGTGCCGGCCTCTGGGACCACCAAGTCGGATCCGACTGCTTCGGGAGGGGCCGGCACAAAGATGGAGTCTGAATCAGGAGACGGCTTGACAGACGGCTTCAGAAGGCGGCGTAGGGCAACGCCGACTGGTATTGCTTGTCGGGTGGAGCCAATTCGTGCCAAGGCATCTGCTTGCTCGTTGTCGTTTCTTGGCGAATGAAGGAACTCGCACCCATCAAAGTAACCGCTGAGTTGCTGCACGAGGAAGCGGTAGCTTGCCATATTTGTATCCTTGGCATCCCAGTCACCTGATGACTGCTGGACCACCAAGTCGGAGTCACCATAGCACAGGATCCGGCGGATGCCGAGTTCCTTGGCAAGCCGGAGCCCATGTATGAGTGCCTCATATTCAGCTACGTTGTTGGAGGCGGCAAAGTGGACTTGCAGCACGTATTTGAGCTTGTCGCCCTTGGGAGAGGTGAGGACGACGCCGGCTCCCAGACCAGTGCGCATCTTTGAACCATCAAAATGCATTCGCCAATGAGTGGAGTCTGGTGCAGGCGGTAAATACTGGGTCTCGGCCCAGTCAACGAGGAAGTCGGTCAGCACTTGTGACTTGATGGCGGTGCGAGGCTGGTAGTAGATGGTGTAAGGAGCCAGATCAATAGCCCACTTGGCCACTCGGCTAGAGGCGTCTCGGCTCCCAATGATCTCAGCAAGCGGAGCCGTGCAGACGACGGTTATTGGGTGCTCTTGAAAGTAAGGCTTTAGCTTCTTGGCTGCAAAATGCACGCCGTAACACATCTTCTGATAGTGTGGGTAGTTTTGCTTGGAGGCGGACAGTACTTCGATCAAGTAATACACCGGTCTCTGGATCGGCAATTCTTTGTCCTTCTCCTTGCGCTCTACCACCATGACTACGCAGACAACCCGACTGGTGGCTGCAATGTAGAGGAGCATGGGCTCCTTCTTAGTTGGAGCCGCCAGGATAGGTGGGGTTGCCAACATCTTCTTGAGTTGGAGAAATGCCTCGTCCGCCTTGTCGTTCCACTCGAAAAAAGTGGTCTTCTTCATGAGTTGGTACAGCGGGAGAGCCTTCTCGCCCAGCCGGCTGATGAAACGGCTAACTGACGCCAAGAAGCCGATGAATTTCTGCACGTCCAGCAGTCGGGTGGGTACTTTCATCATCTCAATTGCCTTGATCTTCACAGGGTTGCACTCTATCCCGTGCTCTGAGACCAGGAAGCCAAGAAGCTGGCCGGTTGGCACTCCAAAGACGCATTTCTCTGGGTTGAGCTTGATCTGGAATCGGCGCAGGTTCTCAAAGGTTTCCTTGAGATCTTCTAGCAGAGTGCCACGCTTCTCCGTCTTCACCACCACATCATCCACATAGACATGGGCATTTCTGCCAAGCTGCTTGAGGAGACACTTCTGCATGCAACGCTGAAAGGTGGTGCCAGCATTGCGCAAGCCGAACATCATCGTCAGGTAGCAGAAGGCTCCAAATGGTGTGATGAAGGCGGTCTTCAGCCTATCGGCCGGGTTCAGCTTTATCTGGTGGTAACCTGAGTATGCATCCAAGAAACTCAACAGCTCGCATCCGGCTGTGGAGTCTATCACTTGGTCAATCCTTGGTAGCGCAAACGGATCTTTAGGGAAGGCCTTGTCGAGGCTTGTATAGTCAATGCACATACGCCACTGCTTGTTCTTCTTTAGCACTAGGACTAGGTTGGCTAGCCATTTTGGAAAAAACACCTCCATGATGAATACGGCTGCCAGAAGCCGGGCTATCTCTTCTCCAATAACTCTCCTCTTCTTCTCTGACAGGCAGCGCAAGGGCTGCCTGACCGGCTTGACGTTAGGTTGTACATGTAACTTGTGCTCGGCGAAATCCGTCGGAACACCCGGCATGTCTTTGGGAGACCATGCAAAGATGTCCCGATTCTCATGGAGGAAATCAACGAGCTCGCTTTCCTATTTGCTGTCTAGGTTCGTACCTACAATAGCGTGCCTCTCCGAGTGCTCCGGGTCCAAGGGTATCTTCTTTGTTTCCTTTGCTGGCTTGAACGAGCCCTCTACATCCGAATCCTTGGGGCTGGGTGACATTTCCAGCTGCTTGCCTACCATCGCCAGCACCCGCTCTAGGAGCCGCTTCTCGGCTGCAATCATGAGGGACTCGGCCAGCCGGCTACTGTTTGCGGCGCAGGCGGCCGACTTCTTGTAGTCTCCAACTACAGTTAGGATTCCCTTGGTACTTGGCATCTTCATCTTGAGGTAGGCATAGTGTGGGACCGCCATGAACTTGGCCAGGGCAGGCCGGCCAAGCAGCGCATGGTAAGGGCTCTCCAGGTCCACCACCTCAAACCAAACTGGCTGTCGGCGGAAATGATTCTTGTCTCCAAATAGAACATCGATCTGAGTCTTGCCGATTGGTGAGCAGGAAAGGCCAGGGACTATGCCATGGAATACGGTCCGACTGGGGAGGAGCTGCTTCTGTTTGATTCCCAGCTTCTCCATTGTGTCACGGTACATGATGTTTATGCTGCTGCCGCCGTCTATCAAGATCCTGGAGAAGCGAGCCGCCCGCCTCTCCGTTGCAAGGGTTGCATCTAGGACTAAGGCATAGGAGCCGGGGTACGGCATCACTTCCGGGTGGTCCGCCCTGCTCCAACTGATGGGCTTTTCTGACCAGTGCATGGACTCTGGGGTGCTCGAGGCCACTGCATGCACCTCTTGCAGTTGTTGCCGTCTCCTGCGCCTATCATCGGCCACACTAGTGAACACAACATAGGCTTCGTGCTCTGCGGGATACTCATCTTGAATGGCACCGACTGGTCGGGCCGCCGGCTGCTGGGGCGGAGGAGGTGGCGGACCGGCAGGCGGAGGAGGTAGGAGGCCATCTCCCTTAGCAATCCTGGTGAGCCAGTGACACTTCCGGGTGGTATGATTGGACGGCTTTGCGCCACTGTGGAACTTGCAGGGGGCGTCAAGGGTCTGCTCATATGAGAAGGCGGGCAGCTAGTTGGGCTTGCCGCCCTTCTGACGCTTGGGCGACGGCTGTCCCTCTGGCTGCTGATCCTCGACTTTCGCCACCTGCCGGCTGTTGGAAGCCGGTTGGGTGGCCTTCCGCTTGTTGTCGTGTGGGGGCTGTCTCCGACTGGTCTCACCAGCCGGAGTCCGTGGTGCTTGAGGTGCTACTTTGCCGGATGCATCGACTAAGATCTCCGCCTTCATGGAGGAGTCGGCCGTGGCGTGCTTGTCGGCGATGATCAGCAGCTCGTCGAGGGTCTCGGGCTCGTCGCAGAGGAGTCAATGCTTGAGGAGGGTGCCCTCTCGGCACCCGGCGGTGAAGTACTCGATGGCATGCACCTCGTGCATGCCCTCGCAGGAGTTGCGCAGCTCGGTCCAGCGCGTGACGTAGTCGCGAGTCGACTCCGTGGGCCCTTGGACGCACAAGGAGAGCTGTCAGGGCTTGGGAGCCCGCTTGTAGGTGCTGGTGAAGTTGCGGATGAAGACCACAGTGAAATCAACCCAGCTGTTAATGTTGCGGGGCTTCAGGCTATTGAGCCACGTCCGGGCAGTGCCTTGAAGCATGAGCGGGACGTATTTCACGGCAATGCGCTTGTTGTCGTTCGCTATACTGACGGCCGTGAAGTAATTGACCAGCCAGTCCTCCGGCTTCACGGAGCCGGTGTACTTGGGCGTATCTCGCAGGAGGGTGAACCCTTTCGGGAAGGGCTCATCTCGGATTCGGGGGGCTGAAACAGGGCGGGTCCAGCGCATCTTCTTCTTCTAGCACTAGGGATCGGTTGAGACGATCGATCCGATGGCGGGCATCATTCTCTCCAACTCCCTCTCAGCGGCCAAGGCGGTCGCCGAGTGTCGGATGCGTGACAGGAGGCGGAGTGGGGTATCTTGCTCCACGAGGCAGGGGAGGCAGCTGGTCGCCTCGCCGCTCTACTGCACGAGGGTGGTCGTCCTCGTCCCGCTCGATGGAGAGGCGCGTCCGGCTACGGCTAGCAGCCGGCTCGTTGCCCTTTCCTCCGCGGGCGCCACCGGTCGGCGTCCGGGATGTCGCCCCATGATCTTGGCGTGGGGGCGGCTCGTTGTTTCGTCGGGCTAGGGCTTCAGCGCGGCAGGCAGCCTCGTGCTGTGCGGCATCTGCATCGAGGAGCTACTAGACACGCTCCGTCATGTGGCGGCGCTCGTCGCCGTCGGATTTGTCTAGCTCATCCGTCACCACCTGGGCGACCCGGATGTTCTCTACAGGCGTGGCGTAGACAGGGCGCTCTGCCCCGAACATGCTGGCGATGGTCGCGCCACGCGGCCAGGAACCTCAGCATCCGCGCCCTCGGGAATGGGCACCGTGAGATCGCGCAGAGCTGCGTCAAGGGGATCTTGAGCACGCTCGTCCGAGTGTTCTCCACTGTTGATGACGAGCACCTCCGTGACGGTGCTCCCGCCACTTTGCTCGCGAGGAGGCGGCTCGTCATAGATCACCACGTTGGCGGGGAACGCGTCGAGCGACGCCGTGTCGGAGTCGACGATCATCAGATCGGTGGAGCCGACGGACTCCAGGTCCGCAGCAGGCTCGCTGGCGACATGGAGCTGGTCGAGGAGGCTGACGAGGCGGCTCTCAAGGTAGCTAGTGCCCGTGTCGGAGGCCGGCTCGTCGGAGAGGTCGATCTTGCCGACAAGGTAGGTGAGGCAGCTCGCCGCGCAGGCGATCTCCGCGCCATGCAGCGCGTCAGAGCTAACGCCCTCGGGTGTGCTTGGCTGGCTTCGCTCGCCAGGAAGGAACAGGGTTCCCGTCCAGAGCAGATCTCCTGGAGACGGTGCACCTAGCCCCACGGTGGGCGCCAAATGTCGGGGGTTGGGTACGACATATGCCAACGGATGGCTTATCATGGTGGGGGCGAGTAGGACGTCGTCGGTGCCTGGAAGCGGGATAAGATGTAGACACATACGCCGGCGGACTTTACCCAGGTTGGGGGCACTCCGTGGAGATAATACCCCTACTCCTGCTCTGCGGGGTCTTCGCATGATCAGTAAGGCACTAGTGCTACAAGTTGCTCCTTGAGCTGTGTCTAGAGGTAGGAGAAGGCGAGGCTAGCTCTTCCCTGCCCTAGGTAACTGGCTAGTTCTATCGGGGTTGGAACCCTTTGCATGGGTGGCCTGGCGGGTTTATATAGGCCTACCCCCCCAGGGGTACAATGGTAATCCGTCCGGGTCCTGGGCCCGGCTGTCAGTGTCTCCAGCCTCCGGCTTCTCCGCTGACCGTTGGGGCCCGCCGCCTGGTGGGCCCTGCCGGCTGGTTGGTGGCTGCTTACTGGGCTTGCTCATCTTAGTGTGGGTACAGTCCCGCCGCCTGGAGGGAGGACACTGTAACCACATCTGGTCTTGTCAGCTTAATGGCATGCTTGCCTCAGGGCAAGGGACGGTCGCCTGCTGGAGGCCGGCCCCTCCCGAATCCGCCTGATTGAGCTTCCGCCGTCTTCTACGGGGTCACTGCCTGATAGGGCCCGCCACTGGTAGGCCGTACCGGCAGGCCATCATGGGGAACAAGACTCCGCCTGCTCGGAGCGACGTCAAAGGAGACATGGCATAGTGCCCCGTCGTGCGGAGATCTCCGCCTGTACGGAGCACTGTAGCCACGCCTGTCCCAAGCATCGGAGGCGATGGGCTTCACTGTAGCCATGCTCTGTCTTGTACTCTTGATGGGGGCTCGGCCGCACCGAAGGCGTGAGATGGCCGCCTGCCTGATGCCGCCCTCTCTGGAGGCCGGCCAGCAGGAGTCTGTCACTCGGAGCGCCGTAGGCTTGGGTCAGCCGCCCTCTGGCAGCCGGCCGTTGAGCAAGCCGGCTCCCTGAGCGTGGAGCTTCAGCTTGGGATCCAGCTAGGTGGAGCTGTCCCAAAGTCTTGATAAATCCAGGGACTCGGGTGAGCCTACCCGTGGCCCATTACTCCGACAAGTCCATAACCATGGACCTGGCTATTCGAATAGATCATGTTAACCCTGCAGGGGTGTAGTTCTTCACACACGCTCTTGCCACTTACCGCCATGTACACATCATGTATCTCGGCACCCTTCAAGCGGAAGCCTAGCGAGGGTGTCGGCCACGACCTGACTAACCACACAAGACCCTAGTCCAGGTTTATTGCCTATTCGGGTTCTATCCGCAAGGGAGTCCGGCCAAGGTTTCCATCACGGCCCCAAACGAAGTGTGCAGGGTTCCTGTCGGTGTCAAAACTGGCGGATCTCGGGTAGGGGGTCCCGAACTATGCGTCTAGGTGGATGGTAACAGGAGACAAGAGACACGATGTTTTTACCCAGGTTCGGGCCCTCTCGATGGAGGTAAAACCCTACTCCTGCTTGATTAATATTGATGATATGGGTAGTACAAGAGTAGATCTACCACGAGATCAGAGAGGCTAAACCCTAGAAGCTAGCCTATGGTATGATTGTTGTTCGTCCTACGGACTAAAACCCTCCGGTTTATATAGACACCGGAGAGGGCTAGGGTTACACAGAGTCGGTTACAATGGGAGGAGATCTACATATTGTATCGCCAAGCTTGCCTTCCACGCCAAGGAAAGTCCCATCCGGACACGGGACGAAGTCTTCAATCTTGTATCTTCATAGTTCGAGAGTCTGGCCAAAGGTCATAGTCCTGCCATCCGGACACCCCCTAATCCAGGACTCCCTCAGTAGCCCCTGAACCAGGCTTCAATGACGACGAGTCCGGCACGCAAATTGTCTTCGACATTGTAAGGCGGGTTCCTCCTCCGAATACTTCATAGAAGATGTTTGAACACAAGGATAGTGTCGGGCTCTACAAAATAAGTTCCACATACCACCGTAGAGAGAATAATATTTGTAAAAATCTAATCTACTGACGTACTTCGTAGCGTGACATCATGCCACAGCCAAGCCTTTATTCGAATCGTTTTACTATTCCACCTCAGCGCGTTTAGCGAGGCAGTTTCCTTGGCACGTCTTGTCAAAGCAGAGATCATGTCCCCTTATTCCGGGATTCCCATCAATACGGGTGTGGGTAACCCAACCGCGCCATTAATCACGGTGCTTGGGAGATAAGCAAGTTTTACTAGGCTGGTGGGGGCACATAGCTTCGGCCGCCCATATAAGGGGATAAGGATCCGCCCTTTCCATCTACGCCTTCCTCCTCCTTCGCTTATCCATTCCTGTGCACTCGAGCTCCAGCGCCCAAGTCCGCACTCCCCACCTCGACCTTCTCCAACCATGTCCGGAGCGGGAGGCAGGTGGATGGCCTAAAAGCTGAGGAAAGCCGGATACTTGTCCAACGACATCGCGCACCGGCTCCCAGATGAGGGGCAGCTCATCCGCACCCCCAGGCCCCATGAAAGGGTCGTGTTTCTCCCCCATTTCCTCCGCGGACTGGGCTTTCCTCTTCACCCATTTGTCCGGGGGCTCATGTTCTACTACGGCCTGGATTTCCACGATCTGGCCCCGAACTTCATCCTCAACATCTCGGCGTTTATCGTCTTGTGCGAGGTCTTCCTCCGCATCCAGCTCCACTTCGGCTTATGGCTAAAGACCTTCAATGTCAAGCCGAAGGTTGTGGGCGGCCGGCAAGCGGAGTGTGGAGGTGCCATGGTGGGCAAGATGGCTAACGTCACATGGCTCGAGGGCTCCTTTGTGGAAACCATCAAAGGGTGGCAATCAGGGTGGTTCTACATCACCGAGCCGCACGACCCTGAATGGGCAGCGGCCCCCGAATTCCGATCTGGCATCCCCACACGGCTCACCTCATGGAAAGAGACGGGCCTATTGTGGGGTAATTTGGCAGAGGTGACCGGACTCCAAACCTGCGTCAAAGACCTGATCGACAGGAGGGTTAAACTTGTCACCATAGTCCAGGTCATGCTCCTCCGCCGGATCCTCCCGTGTCAACGGCTTTTAATTTGTGGGAATTCGACCTAGCACATCACCAAACTTTGTCCAGGCTCTTCGACACAACACTCAAAGATGCCTGGAAGGTGCTTTTCAAGAGCTCCGAGGTTCACCCTCCCATTACCGAGGATCGCGGATTCTGCGCAAAGCGCCAAGCCAGCGCGATAAGCTTAGTTTACCCATTACAGGGTACTTGTTTTTCATAGTTTGACTTTATGCGGGATCTAAACTCCCATTCCTTTAACAGGACTAGATGAAGAAGGCCGGACAGATCGACTGTCCGGCTCCTTTGCCCGAAGGCCCAGCAGACGCAAGCTTGACAAAGCTGCTGGTCCCGGCACCTCACGTGGTGCCGGAGAAGAAGGCCAAGAAGAAGGCCACATGAACTCGAAGGAGCTCCCAGCGCCTGGTGGTGTCGGACTCATCGCCCGACGACCCCAAAGCGCACTCCTCCTCCGAAGACGAGGAGGAGGAAGAAGAAGCCTCTCCCCCTCCAACGGGGGGAGGAAAGAAGAGAAAGGCCGCCCCAACTGGGGAGGCCGGAGGGTCCAAGAAGGGGAAGACCCTTCTTCCGGACTACGCCTCTGACGCCGAAGATGGCGGAGAGGAGTGGCCATCCAGGGCCAAGACCCTAGCAAAATCGTAAGTATCCGAATACTAGAATAACTCATGGCGCTCCTTTATTGCACAGTACCTTCTGACGCCGAATATAATCATGCAGTCTGCCCAAGGCTCAGCTCGACGATTCATCGAGCGGCTCCCTGGATTCGTCGGATGTGAACAGTGCTTCACTCCCGACTGCTACCTCCCCTCGCCCTACGGACGATGTCGAGGTGGAGTCCCAAAAGGGGCTAAACCAGGAGGAGGTGGTCCTGGAGGCGCCGCAAGGTGACCTCCCGGACTCCAGGCCCAAAGGGATAAAACCCCAGAGGGATCTAAGTCCGGCCCTGGGCCGGACGCCGCACCGGAACTTTTAGTGGTTCCGGAGTCTGGCAGGCGGCCCCCTCGCAAGAAGGGCAAGCCTACGACGCCGGCGGCCTCCATCCAATCGGAGGCACCGGACAATTTGCTGGAGGTGCTTAACGGCACCTCCATCGACGAGGAGCACCGCACTGTTATGAGTGCGGTGATCCAGAAAGTTCAGTCCGCCAAGAGCGGGCTGACAGAAGCTTGTGCCAGCCTTCTAACAGGATTTGAGGTATGTATTTAAAACATATAAAAATGTTACCGCATAGACAGTAGCCCCTGATGCTCAATTTGGTGTTTGGAAAGAAAAGCCGGACTGAGGATCTAAAAAGATATATGCAGGAGTCTAACGTAAATATGTCAATACGGGAATGCAGGCTACGCTGCTGACCTCTGCCGCACTGACTGCGGAGGTCGATGCATTGAAGCAGAGCCTTGAGCGGTCCAAGAACGAGCTTGGCCGTGCCAAGAAGTAGCTCGAGGACAAGGAAGGTAGGTAGTACCTTATGTAAGTATATATAAAAATACCTGGTTGCAAATAGTGACAGGACCAACGTGAATGTTACAGGGGCCACAACCGAGGTGGCGACCCTGAAGGCAGCATTGTTCAAGGCCAAAGACAATGCGGCCGTGGAGCGCACTGAGCGAGAGAAACAAGAGGTGCAGGTGGCGGAGGTGCGGCAAGAGCTCAATGCTCTTGTGAAAAAACACAAGAGTTTAGAGCTTGACTCCAAGACTCGAGAGTCCGAGCTTGCCTCGGCACTTGAAAGTGCCAAATCTGCCAAGGCCGAAGCCCAAAAAGCCCTCCAGGAAATTGAGGCGATGAAGAAGATAGCGGCGGGTAAGGCATTCTTTATGCAAAGCAAGCACGTGAAGGTGAATTACTTGTTACTTACCCGAATCCGGAGCTCTCCAGGAGCATTCGCAGATCTGCCCCGTAGTGTGTCCGACGCCGCCGCATTCTACCGAGCCGAAGAAGAGAGCTCAACGGAGAAGGTGTTCTGGTCCCAGTATGCTGAGGCCGGACACCTGGTGCCCTTGAGCGACCAGCTGAAGCAGCTGGTCGAGCTCCATAAGGCAGCTGAACAGGCCATGAAGGGCCTTATAGGCCGGCTATGTCCTCGGGAGGCCATGCCTGGGAGCTACTTTGGGCTGGTGAGGCGGCTGGTGGATGCATGTCCATGGCTTCAATTCATCAAGCGCTCTGTATGCATCGAAGGCGCCCGTAGGGCCCTTGCCCGTGCTAAAGTGCACTGGGGCAAGCTGGATGCTGAGAAGCTGGTGACAGAAGGGCCACCGGAGGGGAAGGAGCATCACAAGCCCGAGATGTATTATGAGGGCATCCTGAAGGGTGCCCGCCTTGTGGCGAATGAATGTTCCAAGGATTTAATTTTTGAGTAAACCCGCTCGTGTTTATCCTGTGCGCTGAAAACTTGTTCATATGCGCTAAGCAACGTTGTTTGAATTTAAAATATCACCTTCTGTGCGGCCGTTTATTAAATCTGAGAGATGCAAGTCGTCGGCTTCTACCCCCATGCCACGAGTGCTGGGCTGTTCGGCATAAACCTGAGTGCTCTTGTTCCCATTCTTGGGTCCGTCGAGGGAGGCGCTCAGCACAATGAACAAGGCAATCAGACTTATAATGCTTTATCACTCTCACCTAGCCATAGAATTCTATAATTTTAAATTTTGGCGAAGCCCCTAGTATTCAGAAGACCGAGTTTGGGGTGCTATCCACGCCTAGGCCGGACAAAGCCAGCTCCTCGCTCTAAGCGGCATAAGTCTTTAGGGACTCAAAAAACCTCTCGAACAGCGACCGGCTCTCGCCGTATCAGGACGGCCAGTTTTAGCTTTCTCTACTGAGGTGTTAACCTAGCTCAACTGGGACACAATCGCAGTAGTTCTCCCAGCGCTACCTTAGCCGATATAGCGGAACGTAAGGTACCAAAACATGGGAGCCGGGCAAACCCAACTATTGACCCAAGACATGATTCGGAGCCGATGCATATAATGCTATAAGTTCGGGGTGCCGCACTCGTGAGAGTGTTCGGTCTTCTCACACCGTATTCTGGGGTACTTAAGCTCCTGGTGTATTGGTCGTACCAAAGTGTACGGTTGCATAATGTCATAACTGAACATATTTACATAAAAAATGAATGCAATAATAGACAAGAGCTATGTATTGTTTATTAAAGGGATGCTATGAAAGCAGAACGATACAAATAGTGCGATAAGCATGAGATGGGATTATTTGACATGTCCCCCTCTAGGGGCAAGCTGCGAGACTTTAAGTAAGACAGGTATTTAGCTCGTTATAGAGACCACCTGGACGTTCGACGTGGCTTCCTGTCTCCCTGGTTGTTGCATCGTGTGTTCGGCGATTGTACTGCCGGACAGGCCTTCATGAAAGTGGAGTCCTGAAAGTAAGAAAAGAGAAATGACAAAATCGGGAGCTACTGGTGCGGTTAAGCCGCATTCTAGGCGTGCCGTGGTTGTGCCCCTCCCCCTATGCCCATGGTATTTCCAGAGCGTAGTTATGTACGCGTGGTACTAGTTTCGCAATCTCGTGATGGCTGGGGTTGGGGCCGCACTGCTATGCTTGCTCGCAATGTGCCAGACGGTCTTGTTGTAGGTTACTCTGGGCGCGCTTGACGGTGTCCGGCCGCTTAATAGCCGGACTGGAGAATTGCCTTGAGAGGCTACTTTGTACTTTCACCGCGAGGGCCGCCGTGTGCTCCTCTGTTCGGAGAGAGCATTCGGTGTTTCCATTGACTGTAATGACTCCTCGAGGGCCTGGCATCTTGAGCTTGAGATATGTGTAGTGCGGCACCGCATTGAACTTTGCAAATGCGGTTCGCCCGAGCAGGGCGTGATAGCCACTGCGGAACGGGAATATGTCAAAGATTAACTCCTTGCTTCGGAAATTATCCGGGGATCCGAAGACCACTTCGAGTGTAACTGAGCCTGTACAGCTGGCCTCTACACCTGGTATGACGCCTTTAAAGGTCGCCTTTGTGGGTTTAATCCTTGAGGGATCTATGCCCATTTTCCGCACTGTATCCTAATAAAGCAGGTTCAGGCTGCTGCCGCCATCCATGAGGACTCTAGTGAGGTGAAATCCGTCAATGATTGGGTCTAGGACCAATGCGGTGAATCCGCCATGACGAATGCTAGTGGGGTGGTCCCTTCGATCAAAAGTGATCGAGCAAGAGGACCATGGGTTGAACTTTGGGGCGACTGGCTCCAACACATATACGTCCCTGAGCGCACGCTTCCATTCCCTCTTGGGGATGTGGGTTGCGTATATCATGTTCACCATCCGCACTTGTGGGGGAAAGCCCTTCTATCCTCTGTTGTTCGGCGGCCAGGGCTCCTCCTCGTCATCGCTATGCAGCCCCTTGTCTCTGTTTTCGGCACTTAACTTACCTGCCTGCTTGAACACCCAACAATCCCTGTTGGTGTGATTGGCTGGTTGTTCGAGGGTGCCGTGTATCTGGCACGAGCGATCAAGTATCCGGTCTAAACTGGACGGGCCCGGAGTATTTCTTTTGAATGGCTTTTTCCGCTGACCAGGTTTAGAGCCTCTGAATCCGGCATTAACTGTCGTATCCTCAGTATTGTCGCCGTTAATGCGGCGCTTGTGCTTGTTGCGACGCGACCTGCCATTGTTTTCCTTGGTATCAGAATTACCAGGGCTCTTGGTCATGTTATTGCTACGAGCTAGACAGCTGTCTTCTCCCGCGCAAAAGCGGGTCATGAGTGTCGTGAGGGCTGCCATGGATTTTGGCTTTTCCTATCCTAGGTCTGGGCAAGCCATTCATCTCGGATGTTATGCTTAAAGGCTGCGAGGGCCTCTGTGTCCGGACAGTCGACTATTTGATTTTTCTTGGTTAGGAACCGTGTCCAGAATTGTCTGGCCGATTCCTCTGGCTGCTGAATTATGTGGCTTAGGTCATCGGCGTCTGGTGGTCGCACATAGGTGCCCTGGAAATTGTCAAGGAATGCGGATTCCAGGTCCTCCCTGCAACCAATTGACTCTACTGGCAAGCTGTTGAGCCAATGCCGAGCTGGTCCTTTAAGCTTGAGTGGGAGGTATTTGATAGCATGTAGATCATCGCCGCGGGCCATGTGGATATGAAGGAGATAATCCTCGATCCATACCGCGGGATCTGTTGCGCCATCGTATGATTCGATGTTTACGGGTTTAAAGCCCTCGGGGATTTGATGATCCATTACTTCGTCTGTGAAGCATAGTGGGTGTGCGCCGCCTCTGTATTGGGCTATATCACGACGTAGCTCATGTGAGCTTTGCCTGATGTGTTCGGCCTGGCCGTACTTGCCATAGCCGGCGTGACGGTTATCATCACGTGTCGTGGGGCGCCCACGCGATCCGTATATCGATCTTGTTTGCCTTGCCTTGTCCTCCAATATGTCTCGCAGGTCTGGCGCGTTTCCCCGTGCCTTGGTACTTTTTGAGCGGCGCCGGGGTGCGGCTTGAGTTGATGGCCGAAAGGCCTCTCTGTCGTGGCCACGGGGTGGCCGGTCAGCCGCATCATACGTTGGTGATGTAGGTTTAGTTGCTTCCTCCTCTAATTGGGGTAGCAGCCTACGCTTTGGGTAGCTCTTGGAGGGGCGTTCGAGTTTGTACTCTTCGGCAGCGAGGACTTCAGTCCATCTGTCGGCTAGCATGTCTTGGTCAGCTCTAAGCTGCTGCTGTTTTTTCTTGAGGCTGCTTGCCGTGGCCATAAGCCTGCGTTTGAAACGCTCTTGTTCGACGGGGTCCTCAGGCACGACAAATTTGTCATCGTCGAGGCTTGCTTCGTCTTCAGAGGGAGGCATGTAATTATCGTCCTCGACCTCTCTGTCTGCCGCTCTCTCATGAGGGCTGGCTTCTCCATCCTCCTGCGTTGAATCCTGCTGGAGGGGGTTGTCTTCGGCACTGTCCGGGGTGTTATTGTCTCCGGTGCCGGAATCGCCGTTTTTGCTTTGGCGGGATTTAGAGCAGCCCGGCTGACGTCGGCGCTTAGGCTGTTTCTTAGAGGGGTCATCCTTCATTGTTCCATCACCATCCCCCTCTTTTGGGGTGTCCACCATGTAGATGTCATATGACAAGGTGGCTTTCCAGTGCCCTATAGGCGTTGGTTCTTGGTCATCTCCTTCATCGGCATCCATACAGTCGATGTCTTCGGAGTCGAAGTCGAGCATGTCGGTTAAATCATCGACAGTGGCTATGTAGTGGGTGGTGGGTGGGCTTCGAATTTCTTCGTCGTCTGCATCCCAACCTTGCTGACCATAGTCCGGCCAGGGCTCTCCTGATAAAGAGAGAGACTTTAGTGAATTCAGGATGTCGCCAAAGGGCGAGTGCTGAAAGATTTCCGCGGCGGTGAACTCCATGATCGGAACCCAATTGGGTTCGGTCGGAAGGGGTGTGGAAGATTTGGAGTCCGGAAAGGAGTCCGGCACCTTGGAGTCACGAGCTTCGCGAAGGACAAGACTGGTGTTCGGCTCGATCGTTGTAGAGATTGCAGCCCCCGAGGCGGCGTCGAGCCACCCGTCCTCAATCGGTGCAGTCGGCTCCGAGCTAAGGGTCAGAGCGGACACCTGAGCGGCCCTCTGGGCACTGTCCAGCGGCAGAGCTAGATCATGCCCATCATGATAGTGCGGCGCGCTCGGCTGTGGCTCCAATCCGTCAAAGATCAAGTCTCCGCAGATGTCAGCCGTGTAGTTCAAACTTCCAAATCTGACCTGATGGCCAGGGGCGTAGCTTTCGATCTGCTCCAGATGGCCAAGTGAATTGGCCCGCAGTGCAAAGCCGCCGAATATGAAGATATGTCCGGGGAGAAAAGTCTCACCCTGGACCGCGTCATTGTTGATGATCGAAGAAGCCATCGGGCCTAAAGGTGACGACACAGAGGAACTCTCAATGAAAGCACCAATGTCGGTGTCAAAACCGGTGGATCTCGGGTAGGGGGTCCCGAACTGTGCGTCTAGGCGGATGGTAACAGGAGAAAAGAGACACGATGTTTTTACCCAGGTTCAGGCCCTCTCGATGGAGGTAAAACCCTACTCCTACTTGATTAATATTGATGATATGGGTAGTACAAGAGTAGATCTACCACGAGATCAGAGAGGCTAAACCCTAGAAGCTAGCCTATGGTATGATTGTTGTTCGTCCTACGGACTAAAACCCTTCGGTTTATATAGACACCGGAGAGGGCTAGGGTTATACAGAGTCGGTTACAGTGGGAGGAGATCTACATATCGTATCGCCAAGCTTGCCTTCCATGCCAAGGAAAGTCCCATCCGGACACGGGACGAAGTCTTCAATCTTGTATCTTCATAGTCCGGGAGTCCGACCAAAGGTCATAGTCCGGCCATCCGGACACCCCCTAATCCAGGACTCCCTCAGTTCCCGAGCCCACCATCCGGGTGCCACTCGGTACACCAGGCCATGTGTGCCTAGTCTGTCCCAAGCCCACCCTGTCGGGTGCCACTTGGTAGAAAAATAGCACTACCTACAAACACTAGAAACTAGTTGCGACTCCTGGACAGAGATCAAGTCGGTTAATAAGTTGAGAGGGGTTGAGTTACCGGAACCCAATGTGTGGTAGTATCGAGTCATTGGACAACATACATAGAACTCAGTGCTCAAGGACGGTTCCAGTGAGACAACCCACCATGTACTCCTACATGGCCTCTCACCGCTACCTTTACCAAATCGTGTTCACACACTTCACTCTCAGCATCAGAACATAGCACTGCACTCCAATTCATTCCCAATGAATCAGACCTGACACACTCTAAGCAATAGCAGGCATGGCATGGTAGGAACACAACAATGGCTTCAATCAACTCCTACACATGCTAGTGGGTTTCAACTATTTACTGTGGCAATGACAGGTCATGCAGAGGAATGGGTTCAACTACCGCAGCACAAAGTAGCAATTGAATCGTTATTGTCCTAATGCAATAACAGAGAGCAGGAGCGAGAGAGTAGGATTGTATCGGAGTGAACAGGGGGGTTTGCTTGCCTGGTAGATCAACAGGGGAGGCACTGCTTCACAGACAGATACTCTCGAGCACTCTCCGAAGTAGGACCTATCGAGAAGGAACGGTGTCGGCAATCAATACACTAGCATATGCAACAATATGATGCATGAACATGGCATGAATATGTGGTTTTGTTTGAGCTAATGCAACTAGCATTCATTTGGATGAAATCCATTTGAACCAAAGATTCAAATGCATCTCCAAAGTAAGCTCTTATATATGCCATTTATATGTTTTCACTTATACAATAGGTATAAGTTAGTTTTTCATGCATGAAACAGGTACATATGGATAGATTGAATTTTTCTGATAATTTGTCATATATAGATTATTTCAATCTGAGTTACGGTTGAATTTCTATGATTTTTTGAAGTTTATAGCATTTTCTAGAATTTCCTGATTTATTTTAAAACCAGAAAAGAATTAACTGCATCAGCACCCCATCATGCTTGCGTGAGCAAGTTAACAGCGCTGACTGGGGTCAAACCTGGCGTGTGGGTCCCATGTGTCAGTGTCTGTGGCTAATCCTAATTTAAATTAAACCTAAACTGGTTTAGTTAACGGGGCTGGCCCCACGCATCAGTGACCCAGGGTGGTCAAACCCTGGTCAGACGGGGTCAAACCCGGTCAACCGGGGCTAACCCCATCGGCGACTCGACGCTGGCGAGGCCAGACGCGGCGGCGGCCTACGGAAATCGCCCTTCGGCGACCAAACGCACGGCGGAGACCACCTACGCGATGCCCAGGCTCGCGCGCATCCAATAGGACACGCGGGAGGCCATGGGGTGGCCGGAGGCGATGGCGGCATCGACTTCGGCGGCGGCCGGAGTTCGGCCGAGGAGGAGGTCGACGCTACAGACTGCAAAACGCATGGCTCTTGCCTCCTACGGCCTCTACGCGAGCTCACAAGGCCGTTGGGCATGGTAGGGTGGCCAGGGGGTCGCCGGAATGTCGCCGGCGACGAGCTCGAGCGGAGGTGAGCTTTGGCTCGTGCAGCCAGGGGGATAGAGGGCGCAGAAGGCCAGGGGAGAAAGGGGAGAAGATGGCGGGGCTCACAGCAGGCTTGCAGGGTTGCTCGGTGTGGCTGGGGACGCGCTGGAGACGGCGGAGCGGCGATGGCGATCTACAGCGGCCGGAGGCGAAGACGACGGCGATGGCTGCTCCTCGGGGCGTTCCGACTTGCGTGGCTTGGCAGAGGGGTTCGGCGCGAGGATTCGGAGCTCTGGGACACGACGGAGGTGCGACGCGACGGCGGGGAGCACGTCGGCGGTGAGCTGCAGCGACGGCAGCGCTCGGCTGTCGCAGGTGAGGGCGACAGAGGCGGGGAGGTGGACGGGGGAGAGCGAGAGAGGCCTGGGGGTCGCGTGGCGTTGTCCGGGCGATCCTGGGCAACGAGAAGGACGCCAGGGAGGCAGGCAAGAGGTGGCGCGCATACGCGCAGGTAGCAAGCGCGTGCCCATCGTTCTCTTGGCGCCAGGAGGACGACGACTGGCATCGCTAGTCAGCTGGGCCGGCCTGCTGGGCCGCTGGGCCAGGCTAGGGCGCACAGTGCCAGGCCGTAGGTAAGCTCCCTTTTTTCCTATTTCTTTTCTGTTTTCTATTTTTCTGGCATTTGTTTGATTTAAAAACAACACCAAACTAATTTATTTTCTTATGCCAATTTTTTCTAGGAGCTACTGGTATTATTCCAGAGATCCTCAACAACTAGCATAATTTTTGGACATATATTATATATAACATATATATATATATATCCAAGGCAAAATAATTACTGGATTAATCCAAATGCCCAAAATAAATATCTATGAGCTCCTAAAAATATTGGTTTGAATTTTAGCTCTGACCAATATTTTCAGAGAGCAACATGAACATTTTCTTGGACCCTTTTGGAGCAATTTTTATCTGGTCATTCCTAGAAATGATTTCTGAGGGTTACACAAATCTTCATTTCAAACTTAAATGAAATTTAAACATGATGCACACATGACTAGCTGGTCTAGGTCATACCAGAACTAGGGATGTGACAGTTTACCCAGGTTCGGGCCCTCTCTATGGAGGTATGTCACGCCCTCGATGCGGCTATATCTCCCACGTGTCGAAGCACGACTTAGAGGCATAACCGCATTGAAAGCAATGTCGCAAGTGAGGTAATCTTCACACAACCCATGTAATACATAAGGGAAAGAGATACATAGTTGGCTTACAATCGCCACTTCACACAATTACATGAATAAAGCATTACATCATCCAGATACAATCAAGGTCCGACTACGGAACCAAAATAAAAGAAGAACCCCAAATGCGACAAAGGTCCCCGTTCGACCCCAACTGGGCTCCACTACTGATCAACTAGAACGAAACAACATAAAGGGCAAGATCTTCATCGAGCTCCTCCTTGAGCTTGGTTGCGTCATCTGCACGGTAACATAGGCACCTGCAAACTGGTTTTGGAAGTATCTGTGAGCCACGGGGACTCAGCAATCTCGCACCCACGAGATCAAGACTATTTAAGCTTATAGGAAAGATGGAGTAATGAGGTGGAGCTGCAGCAAGCGACTAGCATATATGGTGGCTACAATCGCAAAAGAGAGCGAGAAGAGAGGGCAAAGCACGGTCGATAAAAGTATGATCAAGAAGTGATCCTATAGCAACCTACGTCAAGCATAACTCCAACACCGTGTTCACTTCCCGGACTCCGCGGAGAAGATACCATCACGGTTACACATGCGGTTGATGTATTTTAAATAAGGTCAACTTCGGGTTTTCTACAACCGGACGTTAACAAATTCCCATCTGCCCATAACCGCGGGAACGGCTTTCGAAAGATAATACCCTGCAGGGGTGTCCCAACTTAGCCCATCACAAGCTCTCATGGTCAACGAAGGAATAGACCTCCACCCGAGACGTTCCGATCAGACTCGGTATCCCGGTACAAAAAGACATTTCGACAGGGTAAAACTAAACCAGCAACACCGCCCGAATGTGCCGACAAATCCCAATAGGAGCTGCACATATCTCTTTCTCAGGGCACACTCAGATGAGCAATCCGTACAACTAAAACCAAACCTCGAGTTTCCCCGAGGGGGCGCTGCACAGGGCTCTAGTTCG
>NC_041383.1:423027094-423035688 GCF_002162155.2 Triticum dicoccoides | reverse complement strand
AAAGATAATACCCTGCAGGGGTGTCCCAACTTAGCCCATCACAAGCTCTCACGGTCAACGAAGGAATAGACCTCCACCCGAGATGTTCCGATCAGACTCGGTATCCCGGTACAACAAGACATTTCGACAGGGTAAAACTAAACCAGCAACACCGCCCGAATGTGCCGACAAATCCCGATAGGAGCTGCACATATCTCTTTCTCAGGGCACACTCAGATGAGCAATCCGTACAACTAAAACCAAACCTCGAGTTTCCCCGAGGGGGCGCTGCACAGGGCTCTAGTTCGGACCAACACTCAGAGGAGCACTGGCCCGGGGGGGGGGGGTTAGAATAAAGATGACCCTTGAGTCTGCAGAACCCAAGGGAAGGTGGTAGGTTGTTAGTGCAAATGGTAAAACCAATGTTGGGCATTGCTGGAAGAGCTTTACTTAAGGCGAACTGTCAAGGGGTTCCCATTATAGCCCAACCGTGTAAGGAACGCAAAATCCGGGAACATAACACCGATATGACGGAAACTAGGGCGGCGAGAGTGGAACAAAACACCAGGCATAAGGCCGAGCCTTCCACCCTTTACCAAGTATATAGATGCATTAATTAAATAAGATATATTTTGATATCCCAACCAGTAAACATGTTCCAACAAGGAACAACATCTCCATGTTCCAACAAGGAACAAACTTCAATCTTCACCTGCAACTAACAACGCTATAAGAGGGGCTAAGCAAAGCGGTAACATAGCCAATCAACGGTTTGCTAGGACATGGTGGTTAGAGGTTTGGCATGGCAATTTGGGAGGCTGACAAGCAAATGGTAGGCATCGTAGCATTGGCATAGCAAAAGAGCGAGCAAACTAGCATAGCAAAGATAGTGGTGATTTCGAGAGTATGATCATCTTGCCTGAGATCCCGCAAGGAAGAAGAACGAATCCAAGAAGAAGACAAACAGTCGTAGACGAACAAATCCTCACAACTCCGGAACGAAACCGAAGCTAACGAGAGAAGCAACCCGGAAAGAAACAAACAACATAGTAAACACACAAGCATAAACAAGTCATGATGCACAAACAAGTATGATGCATGTCCGGTTTAATGAGGCATGGCATGGCAAAGTGCAACAAACAATACTACAAGTTAAGTGGAGCTCAATATGCAACGAGGTGCATGTTGACGGAACACCACATCAATCATTTAGTTATCTCTCGTTTAAGCTACCCAACAATATTAACTGTTGTTAAACATGGCAAGAGGTGAAGCATAATATAAACTATACCATCTAAACAATTTAAATGGGGCCGGATATAAAAATAACAAATCCGGTAAATCCCCATATGCATTTAGCAATTTAATGCAACAACAAGTTTAAACATTTTAAATGTTGTTATCATGATGCGGATGACATATACAAGTTTTATGCAATTTTTTTATGAAAATGTTGACAAGAGCATGTTATGAAGCATTTGTCACCATGGCGGAATGAAACGGATGCCACGGCAACGAATCCGAAAATGATGCCACGGCAACATTCCGGTCCCGGTAACTTGAGTGAGATACCGATGCAAAAGGAGGTGTGCGGATGTGCGGAACATGCTAGAGATGGTGGGGTGATCCCGGTTACCGGGTTCCCACGGTTCATCGGCATGGCGAACGAGGAGGAACGTGCATGAAGCAAACGGGCACGGTGCAAACATAGGGTGCATCTCATACAACACATGCATTCGGTCCACGGACGGCATCTCGGGGTTATACCTTCGAAGCGTGCGTTTTCGGAGCGGTTCGAGTCGTCGAGGGAAGTAGTTGTTCACGGCGACGGTAGAGGTACTCGCGATCTTGGCAACGGTAGTCGTACATGTCCGGAGAGGAACTTGTCGCATCCACGGTATTCGGGCGTAGTGGAAGTAGTTGTTCAATTGTTGTCGTGGGAAGTAGTCGTACACGGCGTCGGTAGTGGTACACGGGTCTTCGGGCGACGGTAGATGGTACATGTTTTTGTAGATGAACTTGGCGATCCGAAGGGGTACTTGGCGCATCACCGTGTAGTTGTACATGGTTCAAACAAAGGCATTGACACATCTGGAGGGCATCGAGGGACTCGTCAAGGCCCTGCCTCGGGAGGTCACCGGAGATGCATGGAGGCAGCTAGAGCTGCTGGCTGTTGGTAGCGTGTGCGGGCGGCATGTGGAGGCGGAGCAGGGAACTTGGCACGACCGAGACAGGGGGCGAGCCGCGCGGTTGGTTGATGGTAGCCGCGGCCATGGTGGTGGTCGCCACAAAGCAGAGGAGGCCGGGACTTGGCGTTGGACGATGCGGTCGGCATCGGCCTTGACGTGCAGCAGGGGAGGTGGAGCTCGTGCTCGAAGAGGAGACCGGCGGCGCGACGCGAGGGGACGCGAGCTCCATGGCAGAGGGAGCGATGACGTGCCTGCTCCCCTGCTCGAGATCGAGCGAGGACGAGGGAAGCAGAGGAGGTCGAGGTCGAGGTCGAGGAGGCTGGACGTCGGCGGGGCTCGAGACAGGGGCGACGACGTGGATCCGGCGGGGCGGAGCTTGGGGAGGCGACGCCATGGAGGACGGCGATGAAGCGGAGGCGAAGGAGCTGCTCGGCAGTGCTCGCTTCTGGCGGGGTCGAGGGAGGAGCGGGCGGCGGCCTGGCGACACGGTCCCCGTTGGAGCTCGAGGGAGAGGGCGAGAGGAGGGGGATCGAGCGAGAGATGCGGGGGAACGAGGGAGAGATGGCTCCTGGCAGCACGAGGGAGGAGAGGGAGACGAGAGGGAGAGATGGGGATCGGGCGCTGCGGCTAGGGTTAGAGGGGCACCGGCTGGGCCTTGGGCCGGCTTAGGTTGGCCGGGCCTAAGAGGCCGGCTGGGCTGCAAGGCTCTCTTCTCCCTCTCTAAAGAAAATAAAAACAAAACAGAGATAGGAAAGAAAAGAAAGAGGGGTTAGGGGAAGAAGTAGGACATGGGGATAATTTTCCCGGACTCACAAAAATGAGCTCGATCCAGGAAAAATAGAAGTGGGCATGATCGAAAGATTTCAATTCAAACTCATTTGATTTAAATTCAAATGATTTGAATAGGAAGTGAGGTTTGGGAAGGTCCAAAAATGTTTGGATTTTTGGTGGAGCTCCGGAAAATGATGAAATAAATATTGGCAAGGTTGGAGACCAAACTTGAAGCGGAAAAGGAACGAAATTATTTTGTAAGTGTGTTTTGGTGATTCCAAAATAGTGGAATATTTAATATAGCTCCCTAATATTGGAGGATATGTTATAAAGAGAAGTCACCATGTGAGTCCCTCGATTTAAATGGATCGAAAAATCCGTACAATTTATTTAGTTGAGGTTTTAAAAATTAATGATATGATGGCATGATGACATGATGCAATGCACATGATGCAAGGATGAATGCAACAAATAAAACAAATCACACGACGAAACTCGGAATAGCTGGAAGTCTTCTGGAGCGTCGGTCTCGGGGCGTTACAACACTCCACCACTACAAGAGGATCTCGTCCCGAGATCTAGGATGGCACCGGAGAGAAATGGAAGAGGAAGAGAAGAGGTAAAACTAAGTTGCTTCTTTGACCAATGAGTGAAACCAAAGAACCTTGAGAGGTTGAACAAATTGAAAGAAAGAATACAAAGGAGATGAACGAGATTGCAAACAATCCGTTAGAAAGAGGAACAAGGAACATTACGAGAACTTGAAGGTTGCAAAGACATGAATCAAGAGTTTAATGGACAAGATAGAATTCGAAACCACTCCGGTTAAAACAAGATGAGAGGGGAAGAATTCGGGCAGTACTCCGGTTGAACATGGAAGGAATAGAACATGAACTTGAGAAGATGGGATGTTACTTGATGAAATCAACAACACACTGCCTCCGGAACTATTGAAAGAATGGCACAATGGGTAAGAAGGATTTCAGACAGCTCTCCAGTTGAGGAAGGAGGGAAAACTTGATAAGATTAGGGAACTCGAATGAAAACACGACACTCTGGTTAAATGGATAAGCAAGAAAAGAACACGATCCTCACGAATCGAGATGGTGAGTGAAAAGAGCAACGTCACAATGCCTCCAAAAGAAATAATAGAAGATAGGTCATTGGAATAACAGAATGGAGGGGGAAATGGCAACTTCTGCCACAATTGAGCTTGGAAAGCACCCTTCCAAGAAGGTTACAACGGGGTTGTTGGGAAAAACCAACAACGAAACGAATAAGCTTGTAGTGGGCTTATGGAAAACATCTCAAAATTATGAGGTGACAACCGGCCACTAACGGAAACAATTGCTTGCTTGAGATCAACGAAGAGATGAAAACTTCTTCCACCAAGATGATAAAGAGATAACTTGGATCATTGGCAAGCACCACAAATAGCAACATTCCCAATGGAAGGCTTTTAGGTGAAATATGACACAAGATAACTCCAACAACGAGGTTGATGGATTTAAAAATAACTCATTCTTAACAACATGTGAATCATGGAACATGAACTCAAATTATCAAGAATGACATAATACCACCTCCAAAATATGGTAGAAAGAATTGTACTCCGGATTACCATATGAAGAAAGCTTGAGCTCCTTAGGAAAGAATCTCGATGAAAACTTTGAGAAGGGAATTAAATCCTTGATGAACCATCATGTAGAACCTCCATGAAGAACTCCGGTAAACAAAAGGAATGAAAAGAAAGAGAAATTGAAAACACAAGGTGAATCCTTGCAATGATTTAGATGGATCTCCGTGATAATTAGAGCTTGGAACTCTGGGAAAAAGAGAAGATGAAACAAATGAAACCGAGAATTTTAAGGGCCTCCGGAATAAAGAATTAATCACTTGGATGAACAAGAATAAGAATTATGTTATGCTTATCCTTCACCAATTAAATTGACGACAATCAACGGATTTGGCATACTACTTATTCTCGTAGAAGGATTAAAAGAGATATAGCGTAAACTTGAGAAGGTCTTCAACGAACCACCGGTAGGATTGGAACAACAAATGAATTGATATGATGAACAAGGAAGAGAGATCTTGAAAGAACCACCGTAAGAATTGAAAATGATCGAAGTAGGGGTGCATCACCGGTAAGAATTAGCAAATGAACGAAGGTGCTTGAGAAAAACAAGATACATGAGAACAAAGAGATCAAGAACTGATCAGAGGATATTCGATAGATGCACCGGCAAGATAGGAGAATGATAACTGATGGCTGAGAATGAATAAACCTGAATTGATGGACTCCGGATGACAAACTGAGAAGACTCTTGAATATCTCCTGATGGGTGAAAAAGATTCTCACAATCGAAAACAATTATGAGAGGATGGCAACAAGCTAGCACCATGAATCTTGAAGAGAATAGAGCAAGATTAAAGAGAAACTCTTCTTTGGTCTTCAAATGATGAGAATGACAACAAGAAACACCACCAAGAATTATTGAGGCACACCGGAAGAATCAAAAGCGAAGAGGTTGAGCCAACTATGAAAAGAATTTGAAAGATCTTGGAGAAAAAGCATTTGACTGATGATAACTCATTCTTACGTCAAACTTGGAGAAAAATTTAAGAGTAACGCCGGGAAAATAAGAAGAGTTAGGTAAGTTCCTGGAAAAAGACCTGTGGGTTAGGGCCCACTCAAAAGAACACTATTGAAAAGATTTAAAAGAGATGTTGCACCAGTTGAATTAAATGACTTGAATGAGATACCAATCTCGAAAGAGCTTGAACGAATGCAGAGTGGAAACACGAATCTTCGAGATATCTTGAGCACTCCGGAACAATTTAATAGCGAGAGATGGATGATTAAGATGTGCACCGGCATAAGAAAAGCATTGGAAAAAAAGAAAAGGAGTATGCTTAATACCAAAGCTTGAATTAAATCCACCGGAGAAGAAAAGAACGAGGAATGACGAACTTGAAGCTCCATTAGAATCTTCATGAGAATCACCGGATAAGTACATTGACGGAAAAGAATGGAGAAACTTCCCATCAATAAAATGGATACTTGAAGAAGAAATCTTAGTCCTTGAAGAAAAACAAAAGGGAGGGAGGGTGGGAAAAACAAAGGCAACTTGGAGACGGATGAAACAAACACCGTTGAGAAGAAGTGATAAATGATCTTGCAAATGTTGACATGAACGGATCCACTTGAGGAGAGACACACCGGTTAAAAAAAAGGATTGACAAGACAGACTCGACAATCAAGAAGGATTAGTATTCACATAGGAATATGAGAACACCATTTGGAAAAGGTATGGAATCAACATTTGACTTCGAAGCAACTCGAATACCACAACTCAAAACAAAACAAAGGATTGGCTTGCAAACTAAGCCAGAACAAACATATGATAGAGATTTCGTCCAAAGTTTTCGTGGTGGGGCCTACACGGGCTCGATCGTACAGCACCATCATGTACAAGGCAGTGCACATGACATACGAAGCGTCCCCGAGTCGGCATAGCCAAGGACTCTTTAAGACACAACGAGACCACTGTAAAATCGACCGTGAATAGGCGGACCACTAGACGTCGAACCCCAATTTCATATCATACATCTGTTGGAAAGATATCCTAAGAGCTACTTGAATTCCCACCTATGAAACTCTCAAAATTTTCAGGTTATGCAATCAGGTGTTGGGGATACAGGGGAAGCATAATATCTCACCCAAAACTAACAAATCCTACATCCAGCTGTATCCATCCTTCAACACATAACCAAGAAACCTTCGGAAATCGTCTACCTCAACCTTCGAAAAGCATCCGTTATACAAGTCATGGCAATACTCCCGTACTCACCTCAGTACTGGGTTATCGGGGTTATCTCACCAACAACTGCATAAAAGAGATTTTCGATGTCGGCGTACTAAACTCAGGTATTCCAGAACTGCAACGATAAAATTATGACGACAACACCTCAGAGCTCAACTCCCCGGGACACTTCCACTAAACCCCTGACAGGAGGCACCAAGACAATGTTCTCATCATAAAACCATCGGAACGATTCCAAGATACCCGCGTGATCCTAAATTTTTTTTTAGTGAAATTTGAGAAGAGAAGAGTCAAAACTCTACGTCAGGATGCCTTACCAGAGCGATGAAGAGACTGGGGAGTAAAAAGAATTCCTAACTCTCCGATATATATAATCCTAAATGACTCAAAATATTTTTCTAGACACAACTCTGCCGCTAAAAACGATCAAGCAGTGGGGCTCCTAAGGTCGGGGAAGGCTCTGATTACCAACTTGTCACGCCCTCGATGCGGCTATATCTCCCACGTGTCGAAGCACGACTTAGAGGCATAACCGCATTGAAAGCAATGTCGCAAGTGAGGTAATCTTCACACAACCCATGTAATACATAAGGGAAAGAGATACATAGTTGGCTTACAATCGCCACTTCACACAATTACATGAATAAAGCATTACATCATCCAGATACAATCAAGGTCCGACTACGGAACCAAAATAAAAGAAGAACCCCAAATGCGACAAAGGTCCCCGATCGACCCCAACTGGGCTCCACTACTGATCAACTAGAACGAAACAACATAAAGGGCAAGATCTTCATCGAGCTCCTCCTTGAGCTTGGTTGCGTCATCTGCACGGTAACATAGGCACCTGCAAACTGGTTTTGGAAGTATCTGTGAGCCACGGGGACTCAGCAATCTCGCACCCGCGAGATCAAGACTATTTAAGCTTATAGGAAAGATGGAGTAATGAGGTGGAGCTGCAGCAAGCGACTAGCATATATGGTGGCTACAATCGCAAAAGAGAGCGAGAAGAGAGGGCAAAGCACGGTCGATAAAAGTATGATGAAGAAGTGATCCTATAGCAACCTACGTCAAGCATAACTCCAACACCGTGTTCACTTCCCGGACTCCGCCGAGAAGATACCATCACGGTTACACACGCGGTTGATGTATTTTAAATAAGGTCAACTTCGGGTTTTCTACAACCGGACGTTAACAAATTCCCATCTGCCCATAACCGCGGGCACGGCTTTCGAAAGATAATACCCTGCAGGGGTGTCCCAACTTAGCCCATCACAAGCTCTCACGGTCAACGAAGGAATAGACCTCCACCCGAGACGTTCCGATCAGACTCGGTATCCCGGTACAACAAGACATTTCGACAGGGTAAAACTAAACCAGCAACACCGCCCGAATGTGCCGACAAATCCCAATAGGAGCTGCACATATCTCTTTCTCAGGGCACACTCAGATGAGCAATCCGTACAACTAAAACCAAACCTCGAGTTTCCCCGAGGGGGCGCTGCACAGGGCTCTAGTTCGGACCAACACTCAGAGGAGCACTGGCCCGGGGGGGTTAGAATAAAGATGACCCTTGAGTCTGCAGAACCCAAGGGAAGGTGGTAGGTTGTTAGTGCAAATGGTAAAACCAATGTTGGGCATTGCTGGAGGAGCTTTACTTAAGGCGAACTGTCAAGGGGTTCCCATTATAGCCCAACCGTGTAAGGAACGCAAAATCCGGGAACATAACACCGATATGACGGAAACTAGGGCGGCAAGAGTGGAACAAAACACCAGGCATAAGGCCGAGCCTTCCACCCTTTACCAAGTATATAGATGCATTAATTAA
>NC_041383.1:422952728-423027084 GCF_002162155.2 Triticum dicoccoides | reverse complement strand
GATAGGAGCTGCACATATCTCTTTCTCAGGGCACACTCAGATGAGCAATCCGTACAACTAAAACCAAACCTCGAGTTTCCCCGAGGGGGCGCTGCACAGGGCTCTAGTTCGGACCAACACTCAGAGGAGCACTGGCCCGGGGGGGGGGGTTAGAATAAAGATGACCCTTGAGTCTGCAGAACCCAAGGGAAGGTGGTAGGTTGTTAGTGCAAATGGTAAAACCAATGTTGGGCATTGCTGGAAGAGCTTTACTTAAGGCGAACTGTCAAGGGGTTCCCATTATAGCCCAACCGTGTAAGGAACGCAAAATCCGGGAACATAACATCGATATGACGGAAACTAGGGCGGCGAGAGTGGAACAAAACACCAGGCATAAGGCCGAGCCTTCCACCCTTTACCAAGTATATAGATGCATTAATTAAATAAGATATATTGTGATATCCCAACCAGTAAACATGTTCCAACAAGGAACAACATCTCCATGTTCCAACAAGGAACAAACTTCAATCTTCACCTGCAACTAACAACGCTATAAGAGGGGCTAAGCAAAGCGGTAACATAGCCAATCAACGGTTTGCTAGGACATGGTGGTTAGAGGTTTGGCATGGCAATTTGGGAGGCTGACAAGCAAATGGTAGGCATCGTAGCATTGGCATAGCAAAAGAGCGAGCAAACTAGCATAGCAAAGATAGTGGTGATTTCGAGGGTATGATCATCTTGCCTGAGATCCCGCAAGGAAGAAGAACGAATCCAAGAAGAAGACAAACAGTCGTAGACGAACAAATCCTCACAACTCCGGAACGAAACCGAAGCTAACGAGAGAAGCAACCCGGAAAGAAACAAACAACATAGTAAACACACAAGCATAAACAAGTCATGATGCACAAACAAGTATGATGCATGTCCGGTTTAATGAGGCATGGCATGGCAAAGTGCAACAAACAATACTACAAGTTAAGTGGAGCTCAATATGCAACGAGGTGCATGTTGACGGAACACCACATCAATCATTTAGTTATCTCTCGTTTAAGCTACCCAACAATATTAACTGTTGTTAAACATGGCAAGAGGTGAAGCATAATATAAACTATACCATCTAAACAATTTAAATGGGGCCGGATATAAAAATAACAAATCCGGTAAATCCCCATATGCATTTAGCAATTTAATGCAACAACAAGTTTAAACATTTTAAATGTTGTTATCATGATGCGGATGACATATACAAGTTTTATGCAATTTTTTTATGAAAATGTTGACAAGAGCATGTTATGAAGCATTTGTCACCATGGCGGAATGAAACGGATGCCACGGCAACGAATCCAAAAATGATGCCACGGCAACATTCCGGTCCCGGTAACTTGAGTGAGATACCGATGCAAAAGGAGGTGTGCGGATGTGCGGAACATGCTAGAGATGGTGGGGTGATCCCGGTTACCGGGTTCCCACGGTTCATCGGCATGGCGAACGAGGAGGAACGTGCATGAAGCAAACGGGCACGGTGCAAACATAGGGTGCATCTCATACAACACATGCATTCGGTCCACGGACGGCATCTCGGGGTTATACCTTCGAAGCGTGCGTTTTCGGAGCGGTTCGAGTCGTCGAGGGAAGTAGTTGTTCACGGCGACGGTAGAGGTACTCGCGATCTTGGCAACGGTAGTCGTACATGTCCGGAGAGGAACTTGTCGCATCCACCGTATTCGGGCGTAGTGGAAGTAGTTGTTCAATTGTTGTCGTGGGAAGTAGTCGTACACGGTGTCGGTAGTGGTACACGGGTCTTCGGGCGACGGTAGATGGTACATGTTTTCGTAGATGAACTTGGCGATCCGAAGGGGTACTTGGCGCATCACCGTGTAGTTGTACATCGTTCAAACAAAGGCATTGACACATCTGGAGGGCATCGAGGGACTCGTCAAGGCCCTGCCTCGGGAGGTCACCGGAGATGCATGGAGGCAGCTCGAGCTGCTGGCTGTTGGTAGCGTGTGCGGGCGGCGTGTGGAGGCGGAGCAGGGAACTTGGCACGACCGAGACAGGGGGCGAGCCGCGCGGTTGGTTGATGGTAGCCGCGGCTATGGTGGTGGTCGCCACAAAGCAGAGGAGGCCGGGACTTGGCGTTGGACGATGCGGTCGGCATCGGCCTTGACGTGCAGCAGGGGAGGTGGAGCTCGTGCTCGAAGAGGAGACCGGCGGCGCGACGCGAGGGGACGCGAGCTCCATGGCAGAGGGAGCGATGACGTGCCTGCTCCCCTGCTCGAGATCGAGCGAGGACGAGGGAAGCAGAGGAGGTCGAGGTCGAGGTCGAGGAGGCTGGACGTCGGCGGGGCTCGAGACGGGGGCGACGACGTGGATCCGGCGGGGCGGAGCTTGGGGAGGCGACGCCATGGAGGACGGCAATGAAGCGGAGGCGAAGGAGCTGCTCGGCAGCGCTCGCTTCTGGCGGGGTCGAGGGAGGAGCGGGCGGCGGCCTGGCGACGCGGTCCCCGTTGGAGCTCGAGGGAGAGGGCGAGAGGAGGGGGATCGAGCGAGAGATGCGGGGGAACGAGGGAGAGATGGCTCCTGGCAGCGCGAGGGAGGAGAGGGAGACGAGAGGGAGAGATGGGGATCGGGCGCTGCGGCTAGGGTTAGAGGGGCACCGGCTGGGCCTTGGGCCGGCTTAGGTTGGCCGGGCCTAAGAGGCCGGCTGGGCTGCAAGGCTCTCTTCTCCCTCTCTAAAGAAAATAAAAACAAAACAGAGATAGGAAAGAAAAGAAAGAGGGGTTAGGGGAAGAAGTAGGACATGGGGATAATTTTCCCGGACTCACAAAAATGAGCTCGATCCAGGAAAAATAGAAGTGGGCATGATCGAAAGATTTAAATTCAAACTCATTTGATTTAAATTCAAATGATTTGAATAGGAAGTGAGGTTTGGGAAGGTCCAAAAATGTTTGGATTTTTGGTGGAGCTCCGGAAAATGATGAAATAAATATTGGCAAGGTTGGAGACCAAACTTGAAGCGGAAAAGGAACGAAATTATTTTGTAAGTGTGTTTTGGTGATTCCAAAATAGTGGAATATTTAATATAGCTCCCTAATATTGGAGGATATGTTATAAAGAGAAGTCACCATGTGAGTCCCTCGATTTAAATGGATCGAAAAATCCGTACAATTTATTTAGTTGAGGTTTTAAAAATTAATGATATGATGGCATGATGACATGATGCAATGCACATGATGCAAGGATGAATGCAACAAATAAAACAAATCACACGACGAAACTCGGAATAGCTGGAAGTCTTCTGGAGCGTCGGTCTCGGGGCGTTACAAGGTAATACCCTACTTCCTGCTTGATTGATCTTGATGAATATGAGTATTACAAGAGTTGATCTACCATGAGATCGTAATGGCTAAAACCCTAGAAGTCTAGCATGTATGATTATGATTGCCTCTACGGACTAAGCCCTCCTGTTTATATAGACACCGAAGGGGACTAGGGTTGTACAAAGTCGGTTACAAAGAAAGGAATCTTCATAACCGGGCACCAAGCTTGCCTTCAACCCCAAGGAGAGTCCCATCCAGACACAGGTGAGAGTCTTCGGTCTTGTATCTTCACAGCCCATCCGGCCCATGTCAATAGTCTGTACGCCCGAGGACCCCTTAATCAAAAACTCCCTTAGGGACTCTGGCTGGAATGTTTATCCTAGCTCACTAACACACGAACCACACCAAACAAGCAAGCAAACAAGGCACAACCTGCAAACTGGCAAGACACGCTAGGTCTGTACATTGAATGTACTTGCAAGCTCACAATAACCAAAAGTAGTCAAGACAAACAACAGCATGACATTAGCAGGTTAATGCAATCATGAACATGCTACTAGCAGAACAACATGGCATGCACAACTGAACATCATACAACTTTAGCATGGCATGAGCATGTGAACATTATGATACTACATGTAACAAGTTAACATTCGCATGAACCAACTTACTCTTATGCGGCGGTTACCTCGTAACCATCTCATGCATCAACTTACCAACATCGGTATCCATGATACCTCCGTGATCATCTCGCGATCACATAAATAGCAACCAACTTCGGTATCCACGATACCTCTGTGATCCTCTCTCGATCACAACCAATCTCTTTCTCATCATTGAACCGGGGTTGTTATTAATCATGTTATTATTATTGTTGGCTCATAGTGTGACCGACTACAAACTGGGCCCATATCCGCGGGCATGCACTAGAAAAAAAGACAAATCCGTGACATTTTGGGCCGAATGAAATTTTTTTGTGTCATGCTTATGACACTTCTATGACGAATAATTGTGACAAAACCCGGTATCATGATAGATGTGGTGGGCTCCTACTTCTATGACAAAAAATCATGACATAAAATGGGCTTTTCGTCCTGGGCGGGCTGGAGCAGCAGTTGCATGACATTCTTTAGGCCGTCCATGACGGAAAAAACCATGGTAGAAGCGAGGGTGAAGAAGATTTCGGGGAGTTCCCGGTTACGGTGGGTGGTCGGTGGCCGAGCGATGCACATTTCTCTTGTACACGTACGTGCGTGGGTGCAAGGCGTTGGGCTCTAACTAAACCTGAGCGATTGCACTGCAGGCTACGCGTTACTAAACCCGAGCGATCGATCGATGGCTGTTAACTGAACCCGATCGAGCGATTCCTTCGCTACTGCTGCTAACTGAAGCCGATCGATGCTGCCTCTAGATGAACAATGAGCATTGTTGGGGGGGTTGGATGAACAATTCTCGGTGGGGGTGGATGAACAGGATCCCATGGTAGTAGAGGCCGTTGCCGCTGGATGAACAGGACCCCTATCGAGCCAGTTGGGGCTGGATGAATAGGACCCCATGGAGGGCTGGATGAATAGGACCCCGTGGAGGGCTGGATGAACATGACCCCGTGGAGGGCTGGTTGAACAGTAGTCGGTGGAGGGCTAGATGAACAGTAGCCCGTGGAGTGGTGGATGAACAAGACCCCGTGAAGAGGGCTGGTTGAACAGTAGTCGGTGGAGAAGCACGCGGTGGAGGCTGGATGAACAGGAGCCTGTGGATGAAGTCGCAGGTGGAGGCTACAGGAGGTCGACGGTGGATGAACAGTAGCCCGTGGAGGCTGGAAGAGGTCAACGGTGGAGATGAACAATATCCCGTGGAGTCCCGTTTTGCGGTACGCCACACCCCTCCCGATGAACAGGACCCCCGTTTGGACCTTACAGCTCCAACACAAGTCTGTTTCCTCTGTTTTGCAGTACGCCACACTCCTCCCAATCAACAGGACCCCGTTTCGACCATAGGAGGTCCAAGATAAGACTGTTTCCTCCGTTTTGTGGTACTCCAGACCCCTCCGGATGAACAGGATTCCGTTTCGACCGTGGCCAGTCGAACACAAGGTCGTTTCCTCCATTCTACGGTACGCCAGGCCTCGTTTCCATCGGCTGTTCCATCCAAGTCGGTTGGCTCCCAATGAACACAACGACGCATTCCATTCCGACCCAGCCGGTTGGCTCCCCATGAACACGACGACGACGCAGTTTCTCCGTTTTGACCCAGTCATGTACACGAGCCATGGCCATACGTATGTGCGAGAAGGCATTCGAGACCCCGCCCATATGTACGTACGTGGCCGTATTTTTTGGCGTGTGGATGTATGTACATGTACACATTTTAGACAGAACAGCCTGAACTGCTATGTAGGGGGCTCTACTAGGACATGTGATGCTACTTACTCGGCCACGGTTCATCGTTGCAAAGCGACCGGTCGACTATTATGTATGTACACGTCCGCGACCAGAATGACAACGCTACGTACGCTTCGACCAGGTGGGTCCCGACTGTCAGGTACTTCCTTGCGTGCGAAGATGTAGCTGGTGGGTCCCAGCAGTTAGGGGGCAAATCGTTTTTTCGTAATATGGACGCACTTCCTTGCGTGCAAAGATGTAGCTGGTGGGTCCCAGCAGTTAGGGGGCGAATCATTTTTCCCCGTAATATGGACGCACTTCCTTGCGTGCGAAGATGTAGCTGGTGGGTCCCAGTAGTCAGGGGGGAAACGTTTTTTTCATGAAATATGGTGGCCCGTCCGATGGGTCCCTGCTGTCAAGTGGAGGAATCATTATTTTGCATGTAATAAGGAGGCACTTCCTTGCTGTGGTCGTGGACCCAACTGTCAGCCTCTCCATGTACAGTACTCTTCCGATGGAAGTTGTTCCTTGACCATGTTGACCACGCCGCGCTGAGAGCACCAGGGCGGTGGACGACGGCGTGGCCTAGGAAAGGGATGACACGGAGTCGGGGAAGACGCGGCAGTGGAAGCCCGCGCGGAGCAGAGTACGAGGGTTCACTGGTTCCTCTACTGTGTGAGGCTGCAGTTGCCGCAGAATAACAGGGGGTGTGGGTAAGTAGAGGGATGCCCTGGCCAGCGATGGGAGTAGTAGCGGGCTATGAGGCCTACACGGCAGCACAGCCGGCCACGGGAGGCAGGAGCAGGCGGTCCCGTTGTCGGTGTCAAAACCAGCGAATCTCGGGTAGGGGGTCCCGAACTGTGCGTCTAAGGCTAATGTTAATAGGAGGCAGGGGACACAATGTTTACCCAGGTTCGGGCCCTCTCTATGGAGGTAATACCCTACTTCCTGCTTGATTGATCTTGATGATATGAGTATTACAAGAGTTGATCTACCACGAGATCGTAGAGGCTAAACCCTAGAAGCTAGCCTATGATTATGATTGTTCTTGTCCTACAGACTAAACCCTCTGGTTTATATAGACACCGAAGGGGGCTAGGGTTACACAGAGTCGGTTACAGAGAAGGAGATCTACATATCCGAATTACCAAGCTTGCCTTCCACGCAAAGGAGAGTCCCACCCGGACACGGGACGAAGTCTTCAATCTTGTATCTTCATAGTCCAACAGTCCGGCACAAGTACATAGTCCGGCTGTCCGAGGACCCCCTAATCCAGGACTCCCTCAGGAGCCCCTGAACCAGGCTTCAATGACGATGAGTCCGGCACGCAGATTGTCTTCGGCATTGCAAGGCGGGTTCTTCTCCAATGTAATGAGCAGTGTCTGGCTTCCCATTAATGTTGCACTCCTCAGCTTTTGTACTTTAATAATGGCAATCTCCATGTGTCGAGCGAATGCGAGAAGTCGGGGCATTTTTACATTTGACACCCTGACCATGTAAGTAAATCGTCTATTAAAGAGACGGGTGATCCTCAGATCCAAATCACACCATCTTCCCCAAGCGAGGAATCACCAGAGCGCGCCCGAAAAAACCATCCCATTATGGTCAGCCCCCACAGCTTCTCCTCTCGCTCCCACACCGCCAAGCCAGGTGATTGGGTGAAGTGTACTGTCACCCATGGCTGATTGGTGGAGTTACAGACCCACGGGTTTCTCCCGCCTGCATATATGGTCTCCGTCCGAGCCGGACTAGCCACTTACGATGGCGGGGAGCAAGCAGAGAGTTTCCCCAACCCATCCAAGGGGGAGTGAGTATGCCTTGTCCCTTACTTGCTGAGGGGCCTCGGATTTCCAATCCATCCGTTCCTCCGTGGGCTCCTGGAGTACTACGGCCTCCAGCTGCATAACTTCACTCTTGCCTCCATACTACACATCGCAGGCTATGTCGCCCTTTGCGAGCTATTTCTGGGCTGCGAATCTCATTTCAAGCTATGGAAGAGGCTATTCTGCCTCGTCCACCGCACTCAGGGGGGATCAATATATCAAGTGGGCGGAGCCAAAATATGGCGCATCACCGGGACCGGATATCTGTCTGGCACTCCGAAGAAGACATCCGAAGACTGGCCTTCGGAGTGGTTTTATATGGAGGACGTCCCCCTTCCGGACCCTATTCGGATGGGCCTTCGTGAGTTTACCAATGCCCCACTGAAGAAACGCCGCAACTGGCATCCCCGGAGCCCCCGGGAGGAAGATAGCAGAGAGGTCCTTTATCTGATGGGCATGATAAAAACGTTGGCCAAAACAGGATTGACAATAATCGAGGTTATGTCAATATGGATAATGCGGGGGGTGCAGCCAGTCCAGTATCGGGGGAAACCCATGTGGCACTTCAATGGAGAAGATGACGCCACCCGCTGCGGTCGTAAAGGTCCGGACTCCGCCACTGCTTTGGCGAAAATACTGTCCGATTTGTATAAAGGAGAAGAAGAGGAGTTTATCCGCATTAAGCCACGGGATGGTTTTTCCATGTACAACCCCCGAGCTGGGTGAGATGCTTTCTTTTATTCAACTCCATTCATTCCCTCATTCTTACATCACAAATATTTACCTTGCCAATTCATAGCAGGAACTGCGAAAAGCTGTGAGGGAGGTCCACAGCCCGTCTCCACAGCCAGAGGACCCTGACCGGGCCCTCGACCCCGGACTCGAAGAAGATCCGGACGTATTTGTGGAGCTCGTCGACAAGACGTTTTACCAGGCAAGCTGCAACAGCGCCTTGGTGGCCATCATTGCCGATTATCCTGGCTTCCTCCCTGCCTCACATGTTAGTAAAACTGGAGTCCTAACTTCTGAGAAGGATCCCTTCTTTACGCCTTACCCATCACACATGTACTGCACTTTATAGGGAAGGCCATCGAGGCGCCGTGCCGAACCCGCGACAACCCGCCAGCAAGGGGCACCGAAGCCGGGTAGGCTTAAAAGGAAGGCAGTCAGGACCGAGACGCCGTCGCAGAGGTATCAAAAAACCTGCTCCGTGATTATCATCTTTGAAATATAATAATGTCCATTGTCCCCTGGCAGAAAAAGCGCTCGCCAGATTGTGTCCGAAGATCCTACCAGCCACGCCTCCACCAGCCGGACTCCAAAGCCGGACTCAAGGGTGGAGGCTAACAAGGGGATAACGCTGGACGGTCCTCCTACAGAGGATGCGGATAGAATATCCGCTACAAATTCTGAAGTGGAGAGCGCCATGAATCACAAGTGCCGACGGGCCGTGACCCGCGACCCTAATTTCTCTGAGGAGGCGTTCAATGCCTTCAACTCGGGAGATGCGTACATCCGAGCTGCTCAAGGTGGGCTTGCTAGAGCCACAGACTAGTATTTAAAGGATATACGAGTAAGAAAAATCTGATAATTATGTATATTAGTACCCCCTGAGACTTGAAACAGTTGGTACAACTGATTTAAGGATCATTGTATGCGTAGGTTCTTACAGAGAAGAATACCCATTTGTCTCAAGAGCTGGAGGAGTGCAAAGCCCAGCTAAGGTGTAACACCCACGATGCGGCTATATCTCCCACGTGTCGAAGCACGACTTAGAGGCATAACCGCATGGTGGTTTTGTCGCAAGAAGGGTCATCTTCACACAATCCCATGTAATGAACAAGAATGGGATAAAGAGAGTTGGCTTACAATCGCCACTTCACACAATACATAAATTAAGATCATACATCATTCAAATACACTCATAGACCGGCTACGGTCAAGTTCAAATGAAAAGAAGACAACCCAAATGCTAGATCCCCGATCGTCCCGACTGGGCTCCTCTACTGATCATTTGGAAACGAAACATAGTAACGACCAAGGGCCTCATCAAATTCCCACTTCAACTCAGTTGCGTCATCTGCGCCAGTATCCTCGGCACCTGCATCTGTTTTGGTAGAATCTGTGAGCCACGGGGACTCAGCAATCTCACACCCGCGAGATCAAGACTATTTAAGCTCATAGGTAGGTAAGGGGTAATATGGTGGAGCTGCGGCAAGCACTAAGCATATATGGTGGCTAACATACGCAAGTGAGGGCGAGAAGAGAAGCAACGCATCGGTCGAGAAGCTAGAAGTGATCAAGAAGTGATCCTGAAACTACTTACGTCAAGCATAACTCAAACCGTGTTCACTTCCCGGACTCCGCCGAGAAGAGACCATCACGGCTACACACGCGGTTGACGCATTTTAAAGAGGTCAAGTGTCAAGTTATCTACAACCGGACATTAACAAATTCCCATCTGCCTCGTAACCGCGGGCATGGCTTTCGAAAGATTATATACCCTGTAGGGGTGTCCCAACTCAGCCCATCACAAGCTCTCACGGTCAACGAAGGATATACCTTCTCCCGGGAAGACCCGATCAGCCTCGGAATCCCGGTTCGCAAAACATTTCGACAATGGTAAAACAAGACCAGCAAAGCCACCCGAAATGCCGACAAATCCCGATAGGAGCTGCACATATCTCGTTCTCAGGGCACACCGGATTGTCCAAACTTCCGGTAGGCCAACCCAGAGTTGCCCCTGGTGGCCACCGGTGGCTGACAGGTTGGACCAACACTCACGACGAGCACTGGCCCGGGGGGGTAAATAAAGATGACCCTTGGGCTCGCGAAAACCCAAGGGAAAAGGGCTTAGGTGGCAAATGGTAAAACCAAGGTTGGGCCTTGCTGGAGGAGTTTTATTCAAAGCGAACTGTCGAGGGGGTCCCATAAATCACCCAACCGTGTAAGGAACGCAAAATCAAGGAACATAACACCGGTATGACGGAAACTAGGGCGGCAAGAGTGGAACAAGTCACCAGGCATAAGGCCGAGCCTTCCACCCTTTACCAAGTATATAAGGTGCATTAATTAAACAGGAGATATCGTGATATCCCAAAATATCCATGTTCCGACCAGGAACAAACTTCATCTTCACCTGCAACTGGCAATGCTATAAGAGGGGCTGAGCAAAAGCGGTGACATAGGCAAACAACGGTTGCTAGGATAGGTTGGTTAGAGGTTTGACATGGCAATAAGGAGGCATGATAAACAAAGGCAGGTAGAGCTAACATAGCAATAGAGCGAGTACTAGCAAGCAAAGATAGAAGTGATATCGAAGGTATGGTCATCTTGCCTGCAAGGTTCTCAGAGTTGTAGAAGGCTTGACCCTCGTTAGCGTACTCAACAGGTTCCTCGTGCACGTACTCGTCTCCCGGCTCTACCCAAAGCAAGAACACAAGCAAAGGAACCACAATAAATCATGGTGCAATGCACAAGCAACATGATGCAATACATGTCATGATATGCGAGATGTGATATGCAATGCATATGCGTGCTTCGGGAGGAAAAAGGATGAACAAGGCATCAACTTGGCAAACCAAGTATGCCGCTGGAAAGATGAGATGATTTCGGTTGAAATCGATATAAAGATCATCGAATTCGGATGCACGGTTTGCAAATGGCAAGCAAGACAAGAATGACACAAAGCTGCGATTAACAGCACGATGCTACTTAGCATGCAACAAGAAACTATGCTACAGCACCCCAACATAAAAACAAAACATATGGCAGTGATCTACAGGAGATGCTTAACAAAAGAGGAACACTGAGCTACGGCTAAATCACATCATAACAGGTTCAAACAAGCATGGAGAAAGAGCAAAAAAATATCAGGTTGGACATGGCATAAATAGCATCACGAAGCAATGTTCAGAGCAAGTTATCAACATGCTACAGGAACTTATAATAGCAAAACAAGGCATGGCATGAATCTACTCAAAGCATAGATCAAAATTCCCTTACTGACCATGAGTCAAAAAGGAACAGAAAATATCATGGCACCCATGTAAACATAGCAAGTTTTTATTAACAGTTTCAGACTGAAATTTCAGGACATGGAAAAACAGATTCATGTTGGCATGTTAACAAGCTTGATTAACTTCATACATAGCATATCATGGCATGAAAAAAATATAGCATGGAGTAGGCATGAAAATGAAGCTAACCCTGTGCCAAACAACCTCATAGCATCTTTGAAATAAATCACACAAAAATGCCAAAACAGCACCATGATGTAAAATGGCATGTATGCAAACTTGCTTAAATGCAGAAAATAATACAACCACTGGATTGGTGGGATTTTTCTACCCCAAAAACATATATAATATGTTGGGGTTGTTGTAGAAAACTCAACACAAGTGCAATTAGTTAAAAACTGCCCTAAATGGAATATGACAGAAATGGCATTTTCCTTGTTTGGAAACATCCAGAAATGGACTTGCCCGAAAGGGAAAATGGGGACTTGCTATAAATGGAAAGCGTGGGGATAAGGGTAAAAAAAATAGAAGGAGGAGGGCGCTGAGAGGCTGACTGGTGGGACCCTGATGTCATAGAGACAACTGTTAATTATGAACAGAGGGAATAAATAAGGGGGCGCGCGCCTGGGATTCAAACCCGGGACCTCTTGGTTCAGAGCGCGCTGGAGCAACCAGCGGGCTATGCATGCATATCTGATCCGGAAGGGGTTCGGCCTCTATTGAACCACTGGAAGGTCGAGCCTTCTTCCCCAGCGCACGGGGAAGATGGTGACGGCGCCGGCGAGCAACGATAGCGACGACCAGAGCAGTGGAACACCGGCGGGGGTGCGGGATTGGGAGGCATTGCTGCTACGGGTCGTGCGTGTGCATGAGCGCATGTGTGGACATGAACTTGCGTCCATGGCGGCTAGGTGCAGCGAGGCGAAGCGAAGGCGAGCTGCGGCACGAGCACGGGCTGCGGGACGCTGCTCTCCTGCGAGGGTGCGAGCAGGTCGTGGTGCGCGAGGGTATACAAAGCAGGGAACACTCGGGCGCTACGGTAGAATAGCAACTTTGCACAAAAAAAATTCAGAGATCGTCGGAGCACTGCGAGCGCGGCGAAGACATGGATCGGACGAGTCCTACAGGTGCCTACATGCAAAGGGATGGATGGGAGAGGGAGGAGCGTTACCCAGCTCACCCTAGGACATGACGGGGTCGACGGAGACAAGCTGGAGGCGACGAGAGGGAGCTCTGAAATTGGCGGGGATGCTGTCCGTGAAGCAGGGGAGGAAGAGGACGACGGGGAGGTAGCCGGACTTGACGATCCCAGGCGAGGAAGAGGACGAAGGGGACGTAGTCGACGTCGTGGAGGAAGACGGACGACGTTGGCGAGGCGGAGGTGGCCGGAGTGCACGCCGGCGATGGCTATCCCGAGCTTGAGCCGAAGCTCGGTCGGTTCATGGTGGGCAGGGCGACCACGAGGCGTGGCTTGGCTTACCTGGCGGCGGCGAGGGAAGGAGAGGAGGGGGATCGGTTGAGGGGAGACCCTAGGGCACCGGGGACAACTTTATAGGGGTCTGTGGAGCTTCTCCGGCCGTCAAATCATCTGGCGTGCCGATGTGTCTCCTCTGGATGTCCTGCCGTACAGGAGGACGAAGCAACTGTCGCTTGCAGGCTAAAGGGCTGCGGGAGGCCTGCTGGGCCGCGCGGATGGACTGCTGCTACTAGGCTGCGCTGCTGGTGGTGCTCTCTCTCTCCCTCTGACTCTTTCCCATTCCTTCGAACAGAAATAAAAGAGCGAAAAGCACAGAAGGATTGGGGGGGGGGGGTTCTGAGAGATATGAAAATATCCTCAGGATTCTGGAATTATTCTCAATTTGATAAAATTGAGTTGGGTATTTTTTTAGAGGCAGATAAATACAACAAGTTTGAATATAGTTCAAACTTGGAGCATTTTTGAACCTAACCAACACAACTTCAAATGAGCTGTAATTTGGTAGAGAGGCTAGGTACATAGTGTTAGAATATTGGGGAAAAGATTAACATTTATGGTGGAGGCAAAATGGCACTTGCAAAGAATGGAAGGAAAAGGAAGGAAGGAGAACTGATGGTGCAAGATTTATGCATTGAGCATGCCACAACATAATAGGTATGAGTTCACAACATGCACATGATGAGGATGAATGCAAAATGACAAGAGGCACAAATGCAATATGGTAAGGTGAGCATGACAATGAAAAGAAAAAAACACCTAACCAAACAAGATGAGGCCAAACATGATAAAAACCCACAAGAATTGGATGAAGGTCAAGTTGATATATTGCCAAATTGGGACATGTTACATCTGGGGTGTTACAACACTCCACCACTACAAGAGGATCTCATCCCGAGATCTAGGACTGAAAGAACTCCGGATATTCGGAACGGAGGTGATCCTCGCGCTCCCAGGTGGGTTCTCGGTCGGAATGGTGTGACCACTTCACTTTCAGGAATTTGATTGACTTGTTGCGAGTCTTGCGCTCGGTTTCTTCAAGAATAGCAACGGGGTGCTCATGATAAGAGAGATCTTGTTGGAGGTCGATTTCTTCGAAGTTGATAGTGCGCTCAGGAGTCTTGAAGCACTTGCGAAGCTGTGACACGTGAAACACATCGTGCATGTTTGCAAAGTTGGATGGAAGCTCAAGTTGATAGGCGAGGTCGCCTCTTTTGCCAATGATCTTGAAAGGACCCACGTATCTAGGGGCAAGCTTCCCTTTGATACCGAAGCGACGAGTGCCTTTCATTGGAGAGACGCGGAGGTAGACATGGTCTCTGATTTCAAAAGCCAATTCACGGTGCTTGCTATCATAGTAACTCTTTTGTCGCGATTGCGCGGCTTTGAGATTCTCACGAATGACTTTGCACATTTCTTCGGCTTCTGTGATCAAGTCGTTGCCAAGAAGTTGGCGTTCACCTGTCTCAGACCAGTTGAGAGGAGTACGGCACTTTCTGCAATAGAGAATTTCGAATGGGGCCTTTCCCGAACTTGCTTGGAAGCTGTTGTTGTAGGAGAACTCGGCATATGGAAGACAATCTTCCCACTTCATACCGAAAGAGATGACACAAGCCCTGAGCATATCTTCAAGGATTTGATTGACTCGCTCGACTTGGCCACTTGTTTGAGGATGGAAAGCTGTGCTGAAACGAATGTTGGTGCCCATGGCCGTATGAAAGGAGTCCCAGAACTTAGAAGTGAAGACGCTTCCACGATCTGAAGATATCAATTGTGGAATGCCGTGCAAGGAGACAATTCTGGAGGTGTATAGCTCTGCCAGCTGAGCTGCTGTGATAGATTCTTTGATAGGAAGAAAATGAGCCACTTTGGTAAGCTTGTCAATGACAACGAAGATAGCATCATTTCCACACTTGGACTTAGGAAAACCAGTCACGAAGTCCATCTCGATATGGTCAAACTTCCATTCCGGAATAGCAAGAGGTTGGAGGAGACCAGCTGGTCGTTGGTGTTCTGCTTTCACCCTTCTGCAGAAATCACATTCATTCACGAATTGAGCAATCTCTTGCTTCATTCGAGTCCACCAATATGACTGCCTGAGGTCATGGTACATCTTTGTACTTCCAGGATGAATGGATAGGAGGGAATTGTGTGCCTCATTCATGATGACTTTTCTCAGATCACCTTTTGGAACCACAATTCGATCCTCAAAGAAAAGAGTATCTTTGTCATCCAAGCGATAGCACTTGTATTTGGGAATGCCCTTGTCAATACCACGTTTCACCTTCTTCACCATGGTATCCAGGAGTTGTGCCTCACGAATTTGATCTTCCAAAGTAGGATAGACTATGAGGTTGGCAAGAAAGACTTGAGGAACAACTTGAAGATTCAGCTTGCGGAAGGCTTCACAAAGATCCGGTTGAAACGGCTTGAGAATTAGACTGTTGCAATAAGCCTTTCTGCTCAGAGCATCTGCAATCACATTCACCTTGCCAGGAGTATATTCAATACTCGGATTGTACTCTTGAATCATCTCGACCCATCGAGTTTGCCTGAGGTTAAGGTTGGGTTGAGTGAAGATATACTTGAGGCTCTTGTGATCCGTGAAGATGTCCACTTGCCTTCCCAATAAGAGATGTCTCCATGTTATCAATGCATGGACAACTGCCGCCAACTCAAGATCGTGAGTGGGGTAGTTCTTTTCGTTGGGCTTCAACTGACGCGAGGTATAGGCCACAACTTTTTTCTCTTGCATCAACACAGCACCGAGACCTTGAAGGGAAGCATCACAGAAAACTTCGAATGGCTTGGATTCATCAGGAGGAGTCAAAACAGGAGCTGTGACTAGCTTCTCTTTGAGGGTGTTGAAAGCGACATCACACTCAGGCGTCCAGACATACTTGACATGCTTCTAGAGGAGGTTGGAAAGAGGCTTTGCAATCTTAGAGAAGTTCTCAACAAATCTTCGGCAATAGCTTGCAAGACCAAGAAAACTGCGGAGCTGTTTGACATTCTGAGGAGGTTCCCAATTCAGAACTGCAGAAACCTTCGCGGGATTAACTGCAATGCCCTTGGCAGAGATGATATGACCAAGGTAAAGAACTTCATCAAGCCAGAACTCACATTTGGAAAACTTCGCATAGAATTGATGCTCTCCGAGCTTGTCGAGCACCAATCGCAAATGTTTGGCATGATCCTGCTTATTCTTGGAGAAGACCAAGATATCATCGAGATACACCAGAACGAATTCATTGGTGTAGGGGTTGAAGATAAAGTTCATCATGCGAGAGAACGTTGGAGGAGCATTGACAAGGCCGAAAGACATGACAGTATATTCATAAGAACCATAGCTTGTTCTGAATGCTGTCTTGGGAATATCTTGTTCACGAATGCGAATCTAATGATAACCCATACGAAGGTCAAGCTTGGAGAATACTTTAGCACCTTTGAGTTGCTCGAAAAGCTCATTGATGTTGGGAAGTGGGTACTTGTTCTTGATTGTCTTCTTGTTCAATGGACGATAATCGACACAAATTCGGTCCGTGCCATCCTTCTTCTGGACAAAAAGAACTCCACAACCCCATGGGGATGAACTCGGTCTGATCAAACCCAGACGCTCTTGTTCATCGAGCTGCTTCTTCAATTCCTTCAGCTCCTTCGGTCCAAGCTTGTATGGACGCTTGCACACGGGTTCAGTTCCAGGCTCAAGATCAATAACGAACTCGACTGGCCGATGAGGAGGCATACCCGGAAGCTCTTCTGGAAAGACATCTTGGTACTCACAGACGACTGGAATTTGAGAAATAGCATCCAATTCGCCCTTCTCATTGAGAGAAAACAACCGAATGGTTTCATCACAAGCGGCATAGATGATAACATCCTCAGAAGGGTGTGTCAATTGAATTTGCCTGGCAGCACAATCAAGTTGAGCCTTGTGCTTAGAGAGCCAGTCCATCCCGAGAATTAGATCAATATCGGAGTCACCAAGAACCACTGGAGAAGACAGAAATTTATAGTCGCCCATCTTGATGGAAACATCCGGAACCATGTAGCTTGTGTTCATGCTTTTAGCGGGAGAGACAACTGCTAATGGTCTAGGCAACTCTTGGAAAGACAAATCATGCTTAGATGCAAATGGTCTTGAGATGAAACTAAGTGATGCACCAGTGTCAAAAAGAACTTTTGTAGGAATATCATTAAGGAAGATTACCGATGATCACATCTGAAGAATCCTCTGCCTGAGCTGCATTCATCATGTTCACCTTTGCAAACTTGGAATTATGCTTGACCACTGCATTGCTTGAAGATCTCACAGGAGGAGGAGGAGGAAGGCGCCTTTGATTGAAGCATTTGTTCGCGTAGTGACCTTTCTGCTGGCACTTGTTGCAAGTCACTTCTGAGAGCGGACGATGATAAGGAGCACTCGACTTTGAAGCTTGAGGCTAAGACTTGTTCTGATAGCCTGGTTTGGGTGGGTGGGAAGATCCTCGAGCACCTGAGTTCTTCTGTTGGTAAGGCTGACGAAACGGAGGAGGAGGAAGATAGAACTTCTGCTGCTTAGCTGCCACTTGTGAGGAAGAAGAAGATTGCACTGCATCCCTGATTCTCTTCTTAGAAGCCTCACACTTGAGCTGGGCACCTTCTTGCTTGAGTGCCATATTGTAGAATTGATCAAACTGAGTAGGCTCAACAAGAACGAGAGCTAACTGCAGATCCTCTCTAAGTCCACCTCTGAATTGATAGATCATACTCTTTTCATCTGGAACATCTTGCTTAGCAAAGCAAGCAAGTTTCTGAAACTGCTTGTTGTATTCGTACACTGACATGTTGCCTTGCTTGAGATTGCGGAACTCCTCACGCTTGCTCTCAACAACACTGGTAGGAATATGGTGAGCTTTAAAGTCCCGACAAAAATCAGTCCAAGTAATCACTCGACCACCTCTGGAATCCTTGTATTGCTGGAACCAATCAGCTGCCTGATCCTTGAGCTAAAAAGAAGCGAACTTGACATAGTCCTCAGGCCTGACATTGCTGCATTCAAAATGCTTGTTGATATCCACGAGCCAATCATCGGCGTCTGTGGCCTCGACACAGTAGCTGAAAGACTTCGGCTGATTTGCAAGGAACTGGTTGAGGGTAGGAAATAGAGGCTGATGATTGAACTGCCCTTGACCTTGATTCCCTTGGTTGCCTTGGCCTTGGTTGCGCTCTTGCATGAGCTGGATCATCATCTGAGCATGGGCGTTAGAGGCTGCCATAAAAGCTTGCCATGCCTCCGGAGGCGGAGGTGGAGGTGGAGGGTTTGCCTGACTCCCATCATTGCGTCCGGATTCTGACGCGTTGGCGGAGCCATCCTGAAGAGGGTGACATCCGTTAGCATCTTGATAGACAGATAGACAAGTTGAATCAACGAATAGAAACAGCAACATATAGTCTTCACAATAAACATTCGAACAAGGATGAATGAATGAATTCCAAAGTAAACATCACACGTCCATTAAGGTGAGAAGCCACTTGAATAGAGATTGATGAATGAAATAAACAAGGTACAACTGGAACAAATAAGTGGTAAGGATTACCCAATCACGAACCAAATATCTGTGGGAGGAAATGCTAGAGCTACTTGAATCCCACCTATAAACTCCTGAATTTCTGGTTATGCAATCAGGTGTTGGGGATACAGGGGAAGCAATATATCTCACCCAAACTAACAATCCCTACATCCAGCTGTATCCATCCGTCAACACATAACCAAGAAACCTTTGGAAATCGTGTACCTCAACCTTCGAAAAGCATCCATTATACGAGTTATGGCAATACTTCCGAACTCCCGCCCCAGTACTGGGTGACGTCGAGGTTATCTCACCAACAACTGCATAAAAGAGATTTTCGATGTCGGCAAATCTCAGGTATTCCAGAACTGCAACGATAAAATTGTGACGACAACACCTCAGAGCTCGACTTCCCGGGTCAAAGCCACATAAATAGACAGGAGGCACCAAGAACAATGTTCTCGTCACAAAACCATCGGAATGATTCCAAGATACCAGCGTGATCCTAAAAATTTTTTAGTGAAATCTGAGAAGAGGACAGTCAAAACATCTACGTCAGGAGACCTCACCAGAGCGACGGAGGGACTGAGGAGTAAAAAGAATCCTACTCTCTGATATATATACTCCTAAGACTCAAAACATTTTTGTTCTAGACTCAACATCGCCAGCAAACAATCAAGCAGGGGGCTCCTAAGTCGGGGATGGCTCTCATTACCAACTTGTAACACCCACGATGCGGCTATATCTCCCACGTGTCGAAGCACGACTTAGAGGCATAACCGCATGGTGGTTTTGTCGCAAGAAGGGTCATCTTCACACAATCCCATGTAATGAACAAGAATGGGATAAAGAGAGTTGGCTTACAATCGCCACTTCACGCAATACATAAATTAAGATCATACATCATTCAAATACACTCATAGACCGGCTACGGTCAAGTTCAAATGAAAAAAAGACAACCCCAAATGCTAGATCCCCGATCGTCCCGACTGGGCTCCTCTACTGATCATCTAGAAACGAAACATAGTAACGACCAAGGGCCTCATCAAATTCCCACTTCAACTCAGTTGCGCCATCTGCGCCAGTATCCTCGGCACCTGCATCTGTTTTGGTAGAATCTATGAGCCACGGGGACTCAGCAATCTCACACCCGCAAGATCAAGACTATTTAAGCTGATAGGTAGCTAAGGGGTAATATGGTGGAGCTGCGGCAAGCACTAAGCATATATGGTGGCTAACATACGCAAGTGAGGGCGAGAAGAGAAGCAACGCATCGGTCGAGAAGCTAGAAGTGATCAAGAAGTGATCCTAAAACTACTTATGTCAAGCATAACTCAAACCGTGTTCACTTCTCGGACTCCGACGAGAAGAGACCATCACAGCTACACACGCGGTTGATGCATTTTAAAGAGGTCAAGTGTCAAGTTATCTACAACCGGACATTAACAAATTCCCATCTGCCTCATAACCGCGGGCACGGCTTTCGAAAGATTATATACCCTGCAGGGGTGTCCCAACTCAGCCCATCACAAGCTCTCACGGTCAACGAAGGATATACCTTCTCCCGGGAAGACCCGATCAGCCTCGGAATCCCGGTTCGCAAAACATTTGGACAATGGTAAAACAAGACCAGCAAAGCCACCCGAAGTGCCGACAAATCCCGATAGGAGCTGCACATATCTCATTCTCAGGGCACACCGGATTGTCCAAACTTCCGATAGGCCAACCCAGAGTTTCCCCTGGTGGCCACCGGCGGCTGACAGGTTGGACCAACACTCACGACGAGCACTGGCCCGGGGGGGGGGGTAAATAAAGATGACCCTTGGGCTCGCGAAAACCCAAGGGAAAAGGGCTTAGGTGGCAAATGGTAAAACCAAGGTTGGGCCTTGCTGGAGGAGTTTTATTCAAAGCGAACTGTCGAGGGGGTCCCATAAATCACCCAACCGTGTAAGGAACGCAAAATCAAGGAACATAACACCGGTATGACGGAAACTAGGGCGGCAAGAGTGGAACAAGTCACCAGGCATAAGGCCGAGCCCTCCACCCTTTACCAAGTATATAAGGTGCATTAATTAAACAGGAGATATTGTGATATCCCAAAATATCCATGTTCCGACCAGGAACAAACTTCATCTTCACCTGCAACTGGCAACGCTATAAGAGGGGCTGAGCAAAAGCGGTGACATAGCCAAACAATGGTTGCTAGGACAGGTTGGTTAGAAGTTTGACATGGCAATAGGGAGGCATGATAAACAAAGGCAGGTAGAGCTAACATAGCGATAGAGCGAGTACTAGCAAGCAAAGATAGAAGTGATATCGAAGGTATGGTCATCTTGCCTGCAAGGTTCTCAGAGTTGTCGAAGGCTTGATCCTCGTTAGCGTACTCAACAGGTTCCTGGTGCACGTACTCGTCTCCCGGCTCTACCCAAAGCAAGAACACAAGCAAAGGAACCACAATAAATCACGGTGCAATGCACAAGCAACATGATGCAATACATGTCATGATATGCGAGATGTGATATGCAATGCATATGCGTGCTTCGGGAGGAAAAAGGATGAACAAGGCATCAACTTGGCAAACCAAGTATGCCGTTGGAAAGATGAGATGATTTCGGTTGAAATCAATATAAAGATCACTGGATTCGGATGCACCGTTTGCAAAGGGCAAGCAAGACAAGAATGACACAAAGCTGCGATTAACAGCACGATGCTACTTAGCATGCAACAAGAAACTATGCTACAACACCCCAACATAAAAACAAAACATATGGCAGTGATCTACAGGAGATGCTTAACAAAAGAGGAACACTGAGCTACGGCTAAATCACATCATAACAGGTTTAAACAAGCATGGAGAAAGTGCAAACAAATATCAGGTTGGACATGGCATAAACAGCATCACGAAGCAATGTTCAGAGCAAATTATCAACATGCTACAGGAACTTATAATAGCAAAACAAGGCATGTCATGAATCTACTCAAAGCATATATCAAAAGTCCCTTACTGACCATGAGTCAAAAAGGAACAGAAAATATCATGGCACCCATGTAAACATAGCAAGTTTTTATTAACAGTTTCAGACTGAAATTTCAGGACATGGAAAAACAGATTCATGTTGGCATGTTAACAAGCTTGATTAACTTCATACATAGAATATCATGGCATGAAATAAATCTAGCATGGAGTAGGCATGAAAATGAAGCTAACCCTGTGCCAAACAACCTCATAGCATCTTTGAAATAAATCACACGAAAATGCCAAAACAGCACCATGATGTAAAATGGCATGTATGCAAACTTGCTTAAATGCAGAAAATAATGCCACCACTGGATTGGTGGGATTTTTCTACCCCAAAAACATATATAATATGTTGGGGTTGCTGTAGAAAAATCAACACAAGTGCAATTAGTTAAAAACTGCCCTAAATGGAATATCACAGAAATGGCATTTTCCTTGTTTGGAAACATCCAGAAATGGACTTGCCCGAAAGGGAAAACGGGGACTTGGTATAAATGGAAAGCGCGGGGATAAGGGTAAAAAAAATAGAAGGAGGAGGGCCCTGAGAGGCTGACTGGTGGGACCCTGATGTCATAGAGACAACTGTTAATTATGTACAGAGGGAATAAAGAAGGGGGTGCGCGCCTGGGATTCGAACCCGGGACCTCTTGGTTCAGAGCGCGCTGGAGCAACCAGCGGGCTATGCATGCATATCTGATCAGGAAGGGGCTCGGCCTCTATTGAACCACTGGAAGGTCGAGCCTTCTTCCCCAGCGCACGGGGAAGATGGTGACGGCGCCGGCGGGCAATGACAGCGACCACCAGAGCAGTGGAACATCGGCGGGGGTGTGGGATTGGGAGGCATTGCTGCTACGGGTCATGCGTGTGCATGCGCGCATGTGTGGACATGAACTTGCGTCCATGGCGGCTAGGTGCAGCGAGGCGAAGCGAAGGCGAGCTGCGGCACGAGCACGGGCTGCGGGACGCTGCTCTGCTACGAGGGTGCGAGCAGGTCGTGGTGCGCGAGGGTATACAGAGCGGGGAACACTCGGGCGCTACGGTAGAACAGCAACTTCGCACAAAAAAAATTCAGAGATCGTCGGAGCACTGCGAGCGTGGCGAAGACATGGATCGGACGAGTCCTACAGGTGCCTACATGCAAAGGGATGGATGGGAGAGGGAGGAGCGTTACCCAGCTCACCCTAGGACATGACGGGGTCGACGGAGACGAGCTGGAGGCGACGAGAGGGAGCTCTGAACTTGGCGGGGCTGCTGTCCGTGAAGCAGGGGAGGAAGAGGACGACGGGGAGGTAGCCGGACTTGACGATCCCAGGCGAGGAAGAGGACGAAGGGGACATAGTCGACGTCGTGGAGGAAGACGGACGATGTTGGTGAGGCGGAGGTGGCCGGAGTGCACGCCGGCGTCGGCTATCCTGAGCTTGAGCCGAAGCTCGCTCGGTTCATGGTGGGCAGGGCGACGGCGAGGCGCGGCTCGGCTTACCTGGCGGCGGCGAGGGAAGGAGAGGAGGGGGATCGGTTGAGGGGAGACCCTAGGGCACCGGGGACAACTTTATAGGGGTCTGTGGAGCTTCTCCGGCCGTGAAATCATCTGGCGTGCCGACGTGTCTCCTCTGGATGTCCTGCCGTACAGGAGGACGAAGCAACTATTGCTTGCAGGCTAAAGGGCTGCGGGAGGCCTGCTGGGCCGCGCGGATGGACTGCTGCTACTGGGCTGCGCTGCTGCTGGTGCTCTCTCTCTCCCTCTGACTCTTTCCCATTCCTTTCAACAGAAATAAAAGAGCGAAAAGCACAGAAGGATTGGGGGGGTTTCTGAGAGATATGAAAATATCCTCAAGATTCTGGAATTATTCTCAATTTGATAAAATTGAGTTGGGTATTTTTTTTAGAGGTAGAAAAATACAACAAGTTTGAATATAGTTCAAACTTGGAGCATTTTTGAACCTAACCAACACAACTTCAAATGAGCTGTAATTTGGTAGAGAGGCTAGGTACATAGTGTTAGAATATTGGGGAAAAGATGAACATTTATGGTGGAGGCAAAATGGCACTTGCAAAGAATGGAAGGAAAAGGAAGGAAGGAGAACTGATGGTGCAAGATTTATGCATTGAGCATGCCACAACATAATAGGTATGAGTTCACAACATGCACATGATGAGGATGAATGCAAAATGACAAGAGGCACAAATGCAATATGGTAAGGTGAGCATGACAATGAAAAGAAAAAAACACCTAACCAAACAAGATGAGGCCAAACATGATAAAAACCCACAAGAATTGGATGAAGGTCAAGTTGATATATTGCCAAATTGGGACATGTTACATCTGGGGTGTTACAACACTCCACCACTACAAGAGGATCTCATCCCGAGATCTAGGACTGAAAGAACTCCGGATATTCGGAACAGAGGTGATCCTCCCGCTCCCAGGTGGGTTCTCGGTCGGAATGGTGTGACCACTTCACTTTCAGGAATTTGATTGACTTGTTGCGAGTCTTGCGCTCGGTTTCTTCAAGAATAGCAACGGGGTGCTCATGATAAGAGAGATCTTGTTGGAGGTCGATTTCTTCGAAGTTGATAGTGCGCTCAGGAGTCTTGAAGCACTTGCGAAGCTGTGACACGTGAAACACATCGTGCATGTTTGCAAAGTTGGATGGAAGCTCAAGTTGATAGGCGAGGTCGCCTCTTTTGCCAATGATCTTGAAAGGACCCACGTATCTAGGGGCAAGCTTCCCTTTGATACCGAAGCGACGAGTGCCTTTCATTGGAGAGACGCGGAGGTAGACATGGTCTCTGATTTCAAAAGCCAATTCACGGTGCTTGCTATCATAGTAACTCTTTTGTCGCGATTGCGCGGCTTTGAGATTCTCACGAATGACTTTGCACATTTCTTCGGCTTCTGTGATCAAGTCGTTGCCAAGAAGTTGGCGTTCACCTGTCTCAGACCAGTTGAGAGGAGTACGGCACTTTCTGCAATAGAGAATTTCGAATGGGGCCTTTCCCGAACTTGCTTGGAAGCTGTTGTTGTAGGAGAACTCGGCATATGGAAGACAATCTTCCCACTTCATACCGAAAGAGATGACACAAGCCCTGAGCATATCTTCAAGGATTTGATTGACTCGCTCGACTTGGCCACTTGTTTGAGGATGGAAAGCTATGCTGAAACGAATGTTGGTGCCCATGGCCGTCTGAAAGGAGTCCCAGAACTTAGAAGTGACGATGCTTCCACGATCTGAAGATATCAATTGTGGAATGCCGTGCAAGGAGACAATTCTGGAGGTGTATAGCTCTGCCAGCTAAGCTGCTGTGATAGATTCTTTGATAGGAAGAAAATGAGCCACTTTGGTAAGCTTGTCAATGACAATGAAGATAGCATCATTTCCACGCTTGGACGTAGGAAAACCAGTCACGAAGTCCATCTCGATATGGTCAAACTTCCATTCTGGAGCGAATCCGGAGATCGTACGAGAAGATGAGCAACATGCTCAATGACAGCTAGAGGCTGGCGAGTGCGTGCTTACACGGGTTAGGTGAGAGAAAAATGATCTCCAGGATGCCAATACCCGGCTAGGCGTTGAATTAGAAGATGTTCGGGCCCAGCTTGCTGACTCTGTGAAGGAGAATAAGAGGCTTCGAAGAAATGGGCTAATAGAGTTATGTCTGCAGGTATGCCGACAGGTCGTCCCGAAGAGGAAATGCCCGGCTCCGCAGGCGATCTTCTGCAAGAACTTTCACAACTGCACGAACAAGTTTGGCAGGTGATGCAGGGTATTGCCCAGGCCTTGTGGCCATCCGCCTCCCTGCCAGGAGGCATGGGGGAGCTTGTGGAGATGCTCAAGGGAGCACGGCGACGCTTCCCATTATGGAAGATATCGGCCTGCCGACAAGGTGCGAGGGAAGCCTGGGCCATGGTGAAAACGGGGTACACCAAGGTTGACCCGAATCACATGGCCGGGGTTAGACCTGTAGGGGCAGATGGGAAAGAGATCACCGTCAGTCTGGTATATGACCAGGTAGGATTAGCCGCAAAGTATTCCCAACAGTATTGTAGGCTAGACAGCCTGTTGGATGGTATAGAAGAAGAATTTAGTCAGTCTAAGTGACTATGTACTTCAAATGACATATTTTGTCCCTAGCCGGATTGCAAATCATTTGTCATGGCGGACCTTTTCGCTTTGACCATCGGACCCGATAGTCTAGAGTGTATCCGAATACCCGCTCAGTTATGTAAACTGGGGTACACGTGGAAACCAAGCATGGGGGTCATAAGTGCTTGAACAGACAAATACACAACTAGCTATGTTATATTACATGGATAGTAAGAAACATCTTTTAGGGAGAATAGTTCCGTTAAGGGTTCCTTTCCCTGGGTACGCATGCGTGAATGTGCATGTCCGAACTGCGAACAAAGACACAGGATATAAAACATCTGGGGGCTTATATTGTAATAGGTAAGAAAACATCTTTTGTTCGCCGACCGAATATTCCCTTAAGAATGCTAGCTTTCGGCTTCACCCAGCTTGAGGTACACATCCGGCTGACCCGGAGGTAACAATCGCAGAGGTGCTCCCCTTATGCCGTAGCCGAACTAACGGGAACGTAGGGCATAAACACAGGAGCCAAGCAACCCAGCTTGGCCAAAACTTAAGTCATATCGATGCATATAATGGCGAAGAAAAGGTACATATGGAAAAGTGACACATATGTAGTGGGCATGAAGCCCGGAAGATAATTATATTAAGCTTCTGTATAAGAAGCCCCCAGGTATATTGAGCGCGCATAGCGCGGCAAGAGTGTGTAGTCGAGGCACACTTGAAGCCTTTAGGGCCACAAAAAAAGGAAGAAAGAAAGAAAGAGAGAAAGAGGATATAGCTTAAAAAAGAAAGGCTGGGGTAAGGAGACGAACACGGAGTTCGGCTCTAGGCGTAGAATCTTCGGAGTCTGGCCGCGTTCCATGGGTTCGGCTCGAGTCGATTATCTGATGCATCACGCAGACGGTACGCTCCTCCGGTGAGAACTTTATCAATGATGAAGGGACCCTCCCACTTGGGCTTGAGCTTGTCCTTTTTCTTCTCCAGTAGGCATAGGACGAGTTCGCCAATGTTATAAGTTTTGGCTCGTACTTCTCTGCTTTGATACCTTCAAGCTTGTTGCTGATAGAATGCAGAACGGGCTTTTGCGATGTTGCGCTCCTCCTCCAGGGCATCTAAACTGTCCTGCCGATCAAGCTCGGCTTCTCTCTCTTCGTACATGCGCACTTGAGGTGAGCCATGAATGATATCGCAGGGCAATACCACCTCTGCGCCGTACACCATAAAAAATGGTGTGTATCCGATAGTGCGGTTCGGCGTGGTCCGCAGCCCCCATAGTACAGAGTCGAGCTCCTCGACCCAGTGCGTATCTGATTCCTTCAAGGATCGCACTAGTATGGGTTGATGCCGCTCATAATAAGACCATTTGCTCGTTCGACTTGACCGTTTGTTTGGGGGTGATAGACGGAGGCGTAATCGAGCTTAATGCCCATGTTGCCGCACCAAGTTTTCACCTTGTCAGCTGTGAAGTTGGAGCCATTGTCGGTGATGATGCTATGTGGGACACCGTAACGGTGTACGACCCCTGATATGAATTCTATCACTGGTCCGGATTCGGCCATTTTAACTGGTTTGGCTTCTATCCATTTGGTGAATTTATCCACCATAACCAATAGGTATTTTTTTCTTATGGCTTCCTCCTTTAAGGGGTCCGACCATATCGAGCCCCTAGACCACAAAGGGCCAAGTTATGGGGATTGTTTGGAGAGCGGTAGGTGGCATATGGCTTTGGTTTGCGAAAAGCTGGCAACTGACGCAATGTTGGACGAGGTCCTGTGCGTCTGCTCGGGGTGTTGGCCAGTAGAAACTAGTACGGAAGGCCTTGCTTACAAGGGCCTGGGCTGTCGCATGGTGGCCGACGAGTCCAGCATGAATTTCGGCCAAGAGTTGCCGCCCTTCCTCTTCGGAGATGCACCTTTGGAGTACTCCGGTAGCGCTTTTCTTATAAAGCTCTCCCTCATGAACCTTGTAGGCTTTAGAGCGCCGCACAATGCAATGTGCCTCATTTTGGTCCTCGGGGAGTTCTTGCCTATTTAGGTACACTAAGAAGGGTTCTGTCCACGGGGCGATGACAGCCATGATCACGTGGGTGAAGGTGTTATTTTGGTGGTGGAGCCTCCAATTATGTCAGTGTGTTCGGGATCTGGGGTTGTGGTCGGATCCGGACTAGTGTTGTCGGTCTCCCCTTCCCATACTATGGATGGCTTGAACAGCCTTTCCAAGAAGATATTAGGTGGGAGGGGGTCGCGCTTAGCGCCGATGCGGGCGAGGATATCCACCGCTTGATTGTTTTCTCGGGCCACATGATGGAATTCGAGCCCCTCGAACTGAGATTACATCTTGAGGACGGCATTGCAGTAAGCCGCCATTTTCGGGTCCTTGGCATCAAAGTCTCCATTTATTTGAGATATTGCGAGGTTCAAATCCCCACGCACTTCTAGGCGTTGAAAGCCCATGGAGACTGTCATCCGAAGACCGTGCAACAGAGCCTCATATTCGACTGCATTGTTGGAGTCTATATATAATATTTGGAGTACGTATTGGACTGTATCTCCGGTGGGGGATGTCAGGACAACGCTCGCTCCCAGACCAGCCAGCATCTTAGAGTCGTCAAAGTGCATGATCCAATTGGAGTACTGATACGTCTCCAACGTATCTATAATTTTTGATTGTTCCATCCTATTATATTATCTGTTTTGAATGATTATGGGCTTTATTATACACTTTTATATTACTTTTGGGACTAATCTATTAACCGGAGGCCCAGCCCATATCGTTGTTTTATTGCATGTTTCAGTATTTCGAAGAAAAGGAATATCAAACGGAGTCCAAACGGAATGAAACCTTCGGCAATGTGATTTTTTGGAAGAATATCATCCTGGAGACGTGGAGTTCAAGTCAGAAGATACTCGAGGACTCCACGAGATAGGAGGGCGCCCCCCCTATCTCGTGGGCCCCTCAAGCACCTCCCGACCGACTTCTTTCGCCTATATAGTCCCACGTACCCTAAAAACATCCACGAAGAAGATAGATCGTGAGTTCCGCTGCCGCAAGCCTCTGTAGCCACCAAAAACCTCTCGGGAGCCCGTTCCGGCACCCTGCCGGAGGGGGAACCGATCACCGGTGGCCATCTTCATCATCCCGGCGCTCTCCATGACGAGGAGGGAGTAGTTTACCCTCGGGGCTGAGGGTATGCACCAGTAGCTATGTGTTTGATCTCTCTCTCTCATGTTCTCTCTCGTGTTCCCTCTATGGCACGATCTTGATGTATCCCGAGCTTTGCTATTATAGTTGGATCTTATGATGTTTCTCCCCCTCTACTCTCTTGTGATGAATTTAGTTTCCCCTTTGAAGTTATCTTATCGAATTGAGTCTTTTATGAGAACACTTGATGTATGTCTTGTCGTGATTATCTGTGGTGACAATGGGATATCATGTGCCTCTTGATGTCTGTTTTGGTGACCAACTTGCGGGTTCCGCCCATGAACCTATGCATAGGGGTTGGCACACGTTCTTGACTCTCCAGTAGTAGCTTTGGGGCACTCTTTGAAGTACTTTGTGTTGGTTGAATAGATGAATTTGAGATTGTGTGATGCATATCGTATAATCATGCCCACGGATACTTGAGGTGACAATGGAGTATCTAGGTGACATTGGGGTTTTGGTTGATTTGTGTCTTAAGGTGTTATTCTAGTACGAACTCTTGAATAGATTGATCCGAAAGAATAACTTTGAGGTGGTTCCGTACCCTACCATAATCTCTTTGTTTGTTCTCCGCTATTAGTGTCTTTGGAGTGACTCTTTGTTGCATGTTGAGGGCTTGTTATATGATCTATCTATGTTATTATTGTTGAGAGAACTTGCACTAGTGAAAGTATGAACCCTAGGCCTTGTTTCCTATCATTGCAATATCGTTTACGCTCACTTTTACCATTAGTTACCTTGCTGTTTTTATTATTTCCGATTACAAAAACCTATTTCTACCATCTATTTTGCACTTGTATCACCATCTCTTCGCCGAACTAGTGCACCTATACAATTTGCCATTGTATTGGGTGTGTTGGGGACACAAGAGACTTTTTGTTATTTGGTTGCAGGGTTGTTTGAGAGAGACCATCTTCATCCTACGCCTCCTATGGATTGATAAACCTTAGGTCATCCACTTGAGGGAAATTTGCTACTGTCCTACAAACATGTGCACTTGCAGGCCCAACAACGTCTACAAGAAGAAGGTTGTGTAGTAGACATCAAGTACGCGCCGTACTCTTTAGGGAGTTCGACTTCTGTCCATTCGGTGACGAAGTCAGCCAGTACTTGTGACTTAATGGCTCGCCGTGGTTTGTATATGATGTCAAACGGGAGGAGCTCGATAGCCCACTTAGCAATCCGGCCCATGGCATCACGGTTATTTATTATATCGTTGAGTGGTACTTCGGAGGCCACCGTGATTGAACACTCTTGAAAGTAGTGCCATAGTTTCTGGGATGCCATGAAGACCGCGTATGCTATCTTTTGATAATGTGGGTACCATGACTTGCATGGAGTGAGGACAGTGGATACGTAGTATACCGGCTTTTGAAGCGGGAACTTATGTCCGTCCTCCTCTCGTTCGACGACGAGCACTGCGCTTACAACTTGGTGCGTTGCAGCTATATATAACAGCATGGGTTCACGATGTTTGGTGCGGCCAGGATTGGATTGCTAGCCAAGAGGGCCTTTATTTCTTCCAGTCCGGCCGTAGCCGCATCCTTCCACTCGAAGTGTTCGGTGCATTGAAGAAGGCGATAAAGAGGTAGTGCATTTTCTCCCAATCGGGAGATAAAGCGGCTTAAGGCAGCCACACATCTAGTTAACTTCTGGATTTGCTTGAGGTCTGTTGGGGTAGTCAACTGTGACAGAGCTCGGATTTTAGCCGGATTTGCTTCAATCCCTCTATTGGAAACGATGAAGCCCAGGAGCTTTCCGGCAGGGACACCGAAAACGCATTTTTCCAGGTTGAGCTTGATGTCATATGTTCAGATATTGTCGAACGTAAGCCTCAGGTGATCTATTAAAGACTCGACGTGTCTGGTTTTGATGACCACATCGTCTATGTATGCCTCAACTGTTTTGCCGATTTGTGTTTCCAGGCATGTCTGAATCATGCATTGATAGGTTGCATCGGCATTTTTGAGCCCGAAAGGCATGGTGTTAAAACAGAAGGGGTCGTATGGAGTGATGAATGTCGTTTCGGCTTGATCGGACTCCGCCATCTTGATTTGATGGTATCTGGAGTATGCGTCAAGGAAGCACAATGAGTCGTGTCCTGCGGTAGCGTCGATGATTTGATCGATGCGGGGGAGAGGGAAGGGATCCTTGGGGCAAGCCTTATTGAGGTCTTTGAAATTGACACATAAGCGCCAGGATTTGTCCTTCTTTGGTACCATCACCAGGTTTGCTAGCCAGTCCGGGTGTTTTATTTCTCTGATGAATCCGGCTTCGAGTAACTTGGCTAGCTCCACTCCCATGGCTTGTCGTTTAGGTTCTGAAAAGCGCCAAAGAGTCTGCTTGACCGGCTTGTATCCCTTTAGTATGTTTAGGTTATGCTCGGCCAGCCTACATGGGATACCTGGCATATCTGAAGGGTGCCAGGCGAAGATGTCCCAATTCTCGCGCAAGAACGCCCGCAGTGTGTTGTCTATTGTGGGGTTCAGCTGTGCCCCGATGGATGTTGTTTTTGTAGAGTCCGTTGGGTGGACTTGGAATTTGACTATTTCGTCCGCTGGTTTGAAAGAGGTGGACTTGGATCGTTTGTCAAGTATCACATCGTCCCTGTCCACTGTGGAGCGCAGCGCAGTTAGTTCTTCGGACGCGAGGGCTTCGGACAATGCCTCAAGGGCCATGGCAGCGGTTTTGTTTTCGGCGTGTAGTTCTACATCCGGATCACTAGCTAGAGTGATGGTTCCATTGGGCCCAGGCATCTTGAGCTTCATGTACCCATAATGGGGTGTCGATGTACAAAAGTAGGGGTCTAGCTTTTGACCCCTTTACTTGTGCACGTGCAGTCAGAGCCACCTTCCACAACCACACATGAGCAAGGCAAGAGAGGGGAGCTGGTGAAAAGCCAAAACCACAGGGACAAGCAAAGCAAACAACAAAGGACCAAGACCACAAAGGACGCACGAGCAATGCAGGTTGCCCCGGCAAGGACCCTTGCCGAGGGCAGCCTCAACAGCCTCGGTAAGAGCCTTGCCGGGGCAGCTCATCCACACCCGCTGAGCAAGCCACCTTCGAGCCCACCAACGCTGAGCACTCGCGTTGGGACAGGGTTCGGGAGGCACCTCCATGGTGGCATGCAGATCTCTGTGAAGACAAAGAGCAATCAAGATCAAAAGTGGATAGGAAGGCAACCATCCCCACCGAAGAAACCCACAGGGCCCCCGGCAAGATCCTTGCCGGGGAAGCCAGCACGCCACGGAAAGACCCTTACCGGGCCACCCGACAAGACCATCGCCAAGCGCACCGGCTAGGCCACTACCAGGCCCGCACCAGCCAAGTTCCTACCGCCATTTGTACGCAGCTGCCAACCCATCCAGCTGGGCAGGCACCTACGTGGCAGCATGCGATCCTTCGTGGAGGCTCCACCGCCGCGCTACCTCAGCTGCCTGCTTGCCTACCTGGCACCGCATGCGTCGCTGGCCAGGGCGCGTGTCGAAGCCAGGAGGAGTGGCGACGGACGGGACGGGCCTCACCCCCGTCCCCCGATAAAGTGAAGGACACCTAAGCCCCGCATTTAATGTGTCTTGTCCTATAATACTAGCGATAACCTCACAACGCTGTAGCACCTTTCCACCTCCTGTGTGCCACTTTGGCAGCCCCTTTCGCCTATAAAAGGAGGCCCATGGCATACTGAGAGGGGATTCGGCTCTTTTGAACCTCGCAGCACCCAGAGCTAGTTCGAGAGCTCAAGAACACTAATACAACCACCAAAGCAGGATCATAGGGTTTTACGCATCTTTGCAGCCCAAACCTGGGTAAATACCCTTTGTGCCATCCGCTAGTCCCGCTCTTCTCACGATCCCGCGCCCTGCTGTAGGACCTTGAAGTATGTCTAGAGGGGGTGATTAGACTACTTGACCAATTAAAAACTTAACCTTTTCCCAATTTTAGGCTTTGGTAGATTTTAGCTGTCTTAGCACAAGTCAAGCAATCTTCACACAATTCAAGCAAGCATGCAAAGAGTATATGAGCAACGGAAAGTAAAGCATGCAACTTGCAAGAATGTAAAGGGAAGGGTTTGGAGAATTCAAACGCAATTGGAGACACGGATGTTTTTGTTGTGGTTCCGATAGGTGGTGCTATCGTACATCCACGTTGATGGAGACTTCAACCCACGAAGGGTAACGGTTGCGTGAGTCCACGGAGGGCTCCACCCAAGAAGGGTCCACGAAGAAGCAACCGTGTCTATCCCACCATGGTCGTCGCCCACGAAGGACTTGCCTCACTAGAGGTAGATCTTCACGAAGTAGGCAATCTCCTTGCCCTTACAAACTCCTTGGTTCAACTCCACAATCTTGTCGGAGGCTCCCAAGTGACACCTAGCTAATCTAGGAGACACCACTCTCCAAGAAGTAACAAATGGTGCGTTGATGATGAACTCCTTGCTCTTGTGCTTCAAATGATAGTCTCCCCAACACTCAACTCTCTCTCTCTCATAGGATTTGGATCTGGAGGAAAGAAGATTTGAGTGTAAAGCAACTTCGGGAAGGCTAGAGATCAAGACTCATATGGTAGGAATGGAATATCTTGGCCTCAACACATGAGTAGGTGGTTCTCTCTCAGAAATGGTAAGTTGGAAGTGTAGGTTTGTTCTGATGGCTCTCTCCATGAATGAAGATGAGGTGGAGGGGTATATATAGCCTCCACACAAAATCTAACCGTTACACACAATTTACCAATCTCGGAGGGGCCGAATCAACAAACTCGGTCGGACCGATTTAGTAAACCTAGTGACTGTTAGTGATTTCGGTGGGACCGACATGCAACTCGGTAGGACCGATATGGTTAGGGTTAGGGCATAACGTAATCTCGGTAAGACCGATTACAAAAACTTGGTGAGACCGATTTTGGTAATTAGCTAACCAGAGAGTTGGTCAGGTAAACTCGGTGGGACCGATTCGCTCTTTTCAGTGAGACCGAAATGTTACAAAAAGGAAACAAAGAGTTTACATTGCAATCTCGGTGTGACCGATCGCTCACTTCGGTTAGACCGAAACGTTATGAAGGGAAACAGAGAGATTACAATCCCATCTCGGTGAGACCGAGATCCCTATTGGTGAGATCGATTTGCCTAGGGTTTGTCGCAGTGGCTATGACATCTGAACTCGGTGGCGCCGGATAGAAAGAATCAGTGGGGCCGAGTTTGACTTTGGGTTTAGGTCATATGTGGATATGAGAAAGTAGTTGAGGGTTTTTGGAGCATATCACTAAGCACTTGAAGCAAGAAGCTCATTAAGAAACACCTCATCCCTCCTTGATAGTATTGGCTTTTCCTATAGACTCAATGTGATCTTGGATCACTAAAATATAAAATGTAGGGTCTTGAGCTTTTGAGCTTGAGCTAATCCTTTTCTCCTTAATATTTTGAGGGATCCACTTTCATCATCCATGCCATGCCATTCATTGAGCTTTCTTGAAATATTTGTCTTAGAATAGTATTAGCTTAATGAGCTATATGTTGTTATGAATCACCAAAACCACCTAGGGATAGTTGCACTTTCAATCTCCCCCTTTTTGGTAATTGATGACAACATATAGATCAAAGCTTCGACAAATGATAATAAGATTGAAAAAAAACATTGTCGCTTTGAGAAGTATGTGATAAGCAAGAGCTCCCCCTAAATTTGTGCATAGTTTAAGATTTGCTTTGGACTGCAAATGCACAAGGAATTAGGCTCATGGGTTACTCTTCCATGTCACATACATCTTGGTGGAGCGCTCAAAATAATAAAGATTGAATACATGCACTCATCACCAAGCAAAGTGAATGATCGTACAGAGATAAATAAGATAATATCATCTAACAAGCATAAGTGTAGCTTATGATGAAACACATGATCATCAATGTCTCATAGATAATAGCATAGTATCTCAAGCAAGCAAAAGCAATTAAAGTTCAACCACGAAGACAAGAGAGAACAAAAGCAAACTCCCTCTCTCTCGAAGCCTATGATCTATACATTTTTCTCCCCCTTTGGCAACAAGTTACCAAAAAGTTCCTAGAAAATGCATAGTACTATTTCGTCTCTTAGGCTTGGTCTTCAGTTGGTGGTGTAGAGATGGCTCCTTGGACGAAGACTTCAGTTGATGTCGATGGAGCTGAAGGAGTTGGTGCTGGAGCTGGTTGCACTGGAGCTGTAGCTGGTGCAGATGAAGTGTCTCTGGTGTCTGTCACTGGCTCTGCAGCTGATCTCTGAGCTCGAGGCACTCTGGCAAATGCATCAGTAGTTGTCCTGCCCTTCCTCTCCTGCATGCCATCCTGTAGCTGCTCCACAACTGACTGAATCTCAGTTACTTTGACATCTAAATCATATAATTTTTGTTCCATGATTCTTTCCAGGCTCTCCTGGTTTTGAGTTAGGGTGGCCAACCCCTTCTCAATCCTCAGAGTTGATGCTATCAAGTAACCAAGATGGTCCTGCTTGCTCTTCAAAAATTACTCAGATGCCTCCTCTAGAGTTGGCATCTTGGCAGCCTTCTCCTTCTTTGCCTTCTCCTTCTTCTCTTGAGCTTGCACTGAGGATGGTTCATTCTCATTCATCACAACTTGATTGTCCTCAAAGTCTGGATAGAGAACAAAGTGTTCCTTATCCAACAGATATTTGCTTGTGCCCATCTTTGAGTTGATCAGCTCCTGGATTTGTGAGGCATACCCACAACTTCTCTTTTGGTCTGCTGCTGTCCTCTTGATAGTCTCAACCATGAGGCTCATGACCTTGAATTTCTGTGGCACATCAAATATGTGTAGCAAATTAATTGCATGCCCTCTGATCATGTCGTGGTCACCTGACTTGGGCAAAAGAGTGTGCCTAAGGATCCAGTTGATCGTTGGCAGCCCTGACAGAAGAAAATGGACTGACCCAAACTTGAAAGTCTCAAGTGCTTTGTCTGGGATCTCCTTGTACATATGGGACATGGAATTGTGATCCTTATTCTTCTTGGAGTAGACATCCAAGTCATCTTCTTTCTCCTCTGGGGCATTGATCAGATTGTCCCATTCCTCAATAGTTGATTGGTACCTTGTACCTTCAGACATCCAGACAATTCTGCCATCAGGGTAAAAGTGAGCTGTGGAGTAGAATTTCATAACTAGCTCATCATTACAGTTTGTGAACTTCTGTCCAACAAACTCATCAACTCCACAAGCCTTAAAGCTGACAAATACTCCTGAGTAGTGATCCTCATTTTCCTTAATGAATTTCCAGTCTACCCACCTCATGTCACAAACTATGGGCTTCTTATCCAACAACACAGTCTCATAGAAGTCCTGTTGTTCCTTAGTGTGGAACCTGTAATCTATAGCAGTTCTTCTCCTGATTGCATATGGATCAGACAATCTCCACTGCCTGAGCCCTGCATCTTTCCTCGGCTTCATATTCTCAGCCACTGTATGAGCATCGTTGTGGTCTGGAATCTTGGGTTTGAGCTTCCTCAGGACTTGTCCTTCATCATCTTCTTCAGCAGCAACTTCAGGCACTGGGGCCTTGTTCTTCTCAGCAGCTGGTATGCTCCTGGTATTCCTCTTAGGTGCAGACTTGGCCTTGGAGGCAGCTTTGGGTGCTTCTTTGGGCTTTGATGATGCAGCCCCCGACCTTATAGCATCACCCCATCAGCTTTTGTGCCTTGGGTGCTGGTGCAACAACCTCTTCTTACTCCTCCTCTTCCATCATGGAAGGTTGTCCAACAACTCTGGCCATGGTCTTTCTGACCTTTTCCTTTCTCTTCTTTCCTTCTGCAGCTAGCTCTTTGGGATCAGGTTTTTCAGGTTCTTATGTTGATCCTCTGACCTTCAGCATAGGTGTCCTCTTGGCAAGGACCTTCCTATTAAGTCCAGGCTTTGTAGTCTTTGCTGAGCCATACTCCTTTTTGAGCACCACTTTCTTGGAAGTAGCCTCATCTTCAGTTGCCACATAGTCCTCATCCTCAGAGTCTGAGGTTCTCTTCCTTCTGGCTCTTGTGGCTGCTTTGGGCAAATTGCTATGAGTGCTTCTGCTGCCATCATCTGAGGAACTAGAGGGACTAGTGTCCTCACTCATGTGAATCTGCTCTTCTTCCCTGTTCTGGCTGCCACTTTGGTCTGACATGTTGAAAATACTGACTGCTGACCCTGTGAATAGTTATGGATGAGACAGAATGGATGAGCATCACAAAATGCAGAGATTTTTGCAAAAGAATGATTCAAAAATTTAGTTTTAGTTTTCCACAGAAAGCATTTCGGATCAACCGATTTTCAAACTCGGTGATACCGAAGCAGCTTTTGGAACCTAAACCAGTGATCTCGGTCAGACCGAGTCACAGTTTGGTGGCACCGAGACTGCTAGGGTTTCACTTAGTTCTAAAATCGGTCACACCGATTAGAAATTCTCGGTTAGACCGAGAGTCACTTGTGCAATGGCGTTAGCCGAATCGGTGGGACCGAGTTTTTTAACTCGGTGGGTCCGAGATGGTTTCGGCGGAAACCTAACCCTAAATTTTCAAATCGCATCTATTCTAAGGATTGTTTTGACTAGATAGAGGTGTTTCAATCGTGGCAAGAATCATAATGAACACAATGTGCTAGGAATTGGACGGGGATAGCACTGTGGTCGAGTCCATACCCTAGTTTGGTGATGAACTCGCTATGGCGGCAATGGCGGGGATGAATTCCGTTGACGGCGGCGGAGACCAGCGACTAGAGGCGGCTGGCGACGAAGTCGACGATCCGAAGTCCTAGGAGGCAGAGCGAGCTATGCACGGGCGAAGTGGTTTGGAGAAAGTTTTCCAAATTTTTGCCCCTGTGTATATATAGCCCGACCCTGTCGGTGTGACCGAGTGGAACAACTCGGTGGCACCGAGATGCATAACTGTTGACAGTTACAGCAACTCGGTGAGACCGAAAAGTTCAAATCGGTTGCACCGAGATTGAAAACCTAGATCGACTTAGTGATCTCGGTATGACTGAAATGGAAGACTCGGTCAGACCGAAACACACAAAGAAGTTTTGGAAGTTTAAGTCCATGACGAATCGGGGACTCCGAGTGCTCCTCACACATAGTGGTTCGAATCTGACTTGATCAAGTTTTGTGATGTAGCATGAATAGAGTTTTAGACAAGAAAAGCATAGATAGCTAGAGAAGGTTCTTAGGCATTCTTGTTCATCCACTTGGCAAAAGGAAAAGAAGCCAATCAATCAAAGCAACAAGTGGATGTCCTCGAATGAGTTAAATATGCAACCAACATGCTCACACAACAAAATGGCAAATGAAATATGTGGCAAAACATGCACATCCAATTCTAGCATCTATCAAACAATTAGCGATGACTAGGTCATCTATATATGAGTATATCGACTTAGGAGTCAAATGAGAACATTTGATCATAGGTCATACTCATCGTTTAAACTCAAGTGGGGTTACCACTTTTACATAATGCATTGATGTGTTCACATCATTAGAGTTGCTTTGACTCAATTCCTAGATTTAAGCTCCCCCTAGATGTGAGATCCCCCCTTAGAGGGATGAACTAACCTTGGGTTTTGTCGATGATGACTTCATGTAGGTGTTGAAGATGTGGATGCTCAATGTTGATGTAGATCATTTGGAGCAATCCTTTGGAGTGAGTTGCACTTTCAATACCTACACGGGTTAGTCCCACAAGGAACAAAAAGTATATCCATAGACATAGAGTGATGCACACACAATATGATGTCCATGAAAGCATTAGGTTACCTTGTCCCTTGCCTTTCCAACATGAGGGTTTGTGACTCCTTGAACTAGTGCAAGATGTGGAAGTTGATTGCACTTGTCCTCGCCATAATGATATGAGTGAAGAATGTTGGCAGAGTCACCCTCAAGAACTCTCTAGTTCTTCTTCTTCGGGATCCACATCGTCTTGATGGGAATCCTTGGAGTTGTAGTTGTGCTTGATGAAGTAGAACTTGACGTAGTCTTGGGAACCCACTTGACCAAGGCCTTAGGAGCTTCTTCAAATGCATCAATCTCCTCTTGAAGCTTGTCCTTGCCTTTGTTCTTGTGGTCTTGTGGTGGAAGATCATCTTGATCTTGTGTTCCCTTGAAGGAAGTGGGATCATACTTCTCTTGTTGAGGAACAAACTTCGTCTTGGGGTATTGATCTTCTTCCCACTCAACTCCATTCGCATTGAACTTTCGTTCAAAACCAACACCTTGATTCTTCTGGTGCCTTCCTTGGTTGTGTACAACTTCCTCGAATTGCTTACTCCCGGCAAGGCTCTTGTATACACCTTTCTCTATAATTCACTTCAATAAGCTATTTTCTTGCTCAAGTGTAACTTGGCTAAGAGAACCATTAGTGGAATCAAGAGAACTACTAGAAGCAACATTATTGGATTTAGCATGATTATTGTTACTACTAGAGGAAGAATCCTTCTTGTTCTTGTTACTAGACTTGACTTGAGGCATGAAAGTAGATAAGAGTAAACGCTTGGCAATGTAAGAAGAACTTTTCTTGCGAATATCATCATTGATTGCTTTTAAGAACTCATGCTCTTGCTCAATATTGAGCTTTTCAAAGCGTAACTTTTCATGAGTCCTCAAAAGTTCTTGATGATCCCCTAAGATAGTTTCATGAGCTAACTTAAGAGTGTTTAGTTCTTTAGTTAGAATCTCAATCTTCTCCTTATCATTGTCATTCGTTTTATCTTGTTTAACATGATTAATTGACGTTTCATCATAGTATTCATCACTAGAGTTGTCAATAAGTAAATCATCATCACCTAACAAGTCATCTTCATCACTATTGAAATCAACATACTCGGGGTGAGTTACCTTAGGGACTTTAGCCATGAAGCATCTTCCAATTACTTCATTTGGTGAATCAAATATGTCGTAGGAGTTGGTTGACACAAGTGCTAGAACGACAACACCTTCATCTTGAGTATGTTCGGAGTCGGAGTGATAACTTCTCTCAGAGTGATGTTCAGAGTCGGAACCGGATACCCATTCACCAACATGAGCTTGATGTCTTCGCTTTGTGTAGCTCTTTGATGACTTGTCCTTCCTTTCCGAATCCTTGCTTCTCCGGGATGTTCTTCGTTCATAACGATCATCTCTACTCCTTCTCCCTCTTGGCAGTGATTCTTCTCTTCTACTTCTTCTCTTGGGAGAATCTTCTCTTCTTTTGTAGGGTGCCGTACACTCATTGGAATAGTGTCCGGGTCTCCCACAATTGTAGCAATTGCGCTCCTGACTGGAAGATCTTTAATCATTGTAAGACCTTGACTTGGAGCTTCTTTCTTTGCTTCTACTATTGTAGAATTTGTTGAAGTTCTTCACCATTAAGCTTAATTCTTCATTGAAGGTTTGTTTCTCACTTGATGATGTAGGGGCTTCACATGAGGCTTTGTAAGCACCACTTGACTTGTTGTGAAGTTCCTCTTTATCCTTGAGCGACATATCATGAGCAACAATTCTTCCAATGACCTCCGTTGGCTTGAGATTCTTGTAGTTGGGCATCATCTGGATCAATGTGCACATGGTATCATATTTTCCATCCAATGCTCTTAGGATTTTCTTGATGATGAATCTGTCGGTCATCTCTTCACTTCCTAAGCCCGCAATCTCATTTGTGATAAGAGCAAGCCTAGAGTACATTTCAGCGACACCTTCACCATCCTTCATTTTGAACTTGTCAAGCTGACTTTTGAGCACATCCAACTTGGATTCCTTGACGGAGTCGGTACCTTCATGCATATCAGTCAAAGTATCCCAAATTTCCTTTGCATTCTCAAGATGGTTGATTTTGTTGAGTTCTTCGGGGCACAATCCATTGAAGAGGATATCACAAGCTTGAGCGTTGTATTACAGCATCTTCAATTCATCCGCACTAGCTTCACGGTTTGGTTCCCTCCCATCAAAGAATTCACCTTGCAAGCCAATACACACAATAGCGCAAATGGCGGGGTTATGTCCGAGAATATGCATTTTCATCTTATGCTTCCAACTAGCAAAATTAGTGCCATCAAAGTAAGGACCTCTACGGTGATAATTTCCCTCACTAGACGCCATACTCTCCTAGGTTGTGAAACCAAGGCTATGACCACCAAAAGCTATGGAAATCAAAGCAAATGGAGACCAAAGCTCTGATACCACTTGTAGGACCTTGAAGTATGTCTAGAGGGGGGTGATTAGACTACTTGACCAATTAAAAACTTAACCTTTTCCCAATTTTAGTCTTTGGCAGATTTTAGCTATCTTAGCACAAGTCAAGCAATCTTCACACAATTCAAGCAAGCATGCAAAGAGTATATGAGCAACGGAAAGTAAAGCATGCAACTTGCAAGAATGTAAAGAGAAGGGTTTGGAGAATTCAAACGCAATTGGAGACACAGATGTTTTTGTCGTGGTTCTGATAGGTGGTGCTATCGTACATCCACGTTGATGGAGACTTCAAAAACGAAGGGTAACGGTTGCGCGAGTCCACGGAGGGCTCCACCCAAGAAGGGTCCACGAAGAAGCAACCTTGTCTATCCCACCATGGTTGTCGCCCACGAAGGACTTGCCTCACTAGAGGTAGATCTTCACGAAGTAGGCGATCTCCTTGCCCTTACAAACTCCTTGGTTCAACTCCACAATCTTGTCGGAGGCTCCCAAGTGACACCTAGCCAATCTAGGAGACACCACTCTCCAAGAAGTAACAAATGGTGCGTTGATGATGAACTCCTTGCTCTTGTGCTTCAAATGATAGTCTCCCCAACACTCAACTCTCTCTCTCATAGGATTTGGATCTGGAGGAAAGAAGATTTGAGTGTAAAGCAACTTCGGGAAGGCTAGAGATCAAGATTCATATGGTAGGAATGGAATATCTTGGCCTCAACACATGAGTAGGTGGTTCTCTCTCAGAAATGGTAAGTTGGAAGTGTAGGTTTGTTCTGATGGCTCTCTCCACAAATGAAGAGGAGGTGGAGGGGTATATATAGCCTCCACACAAAATCTAACCGTTACACACAATTTACCAATCTCGGTGGGACCGAATCAACAAACTCGGTCGGACCGATTTAGTAAACCTAGTGACCGTTAGTGATTTCGGTGGGACCGACATGCAACTCGGTAGGACCGATATGGTTAGGGTTAGGGCATAACGTAATCTCGGTAAGACCTATTACACAAACTCGGTGAGACCGATTTTGGTAATTAGCTAACCAGAGAGTTGGTCAGGTAAACTTGGTGGGACCGATTCGCTCTTTTCGGTGAGAACGAAATGTTACAAAAAGGAAACAGAGAGTTTACATTGCAATCTTGGTGGGACCGATCGCTCACTTCGGTTAGACCGAAACGTTATGAAGGGAAACAGAGAGATTACAATCCATCTCGGTGAGACCGAGATCCCTATCGGTGAGACCGATTTGCCTAGGGTTTGTGGCAGTAGCTATGACATCTGAACTCGGTGGCGCCGGATAGAAAGAATCGGTGGGACCAAGTTTGACTTTGGGTTTAGGTCATATGTGGATATGAGAAAGTAGTTGAGGGTTTTTGGAGCATATCACTAAGCACTTGAAGCAAGAAGCTCATTAAGCAACACCTCATCCCTCCTTGATAGTATTTGCTTTTCCTATAGACTCAATGTGATCTTGGATCACTAAAGTATAACATGTAGAGTCTTGAGCTTTTGAGCTTGAGCCAATCCTCTTCTCCTTATATTTTGAGGGATCCACTTTCATCATCCATGCCATGCCATTCATTGAGGTTTCCTGAAATATTTGTCTTGGAATAGTATTAGATCAATGAGCTATATGTTGTTATGAATTACCAAAACCACCTAGGGAAAGTTGCACTTTCACCCGCAACCGTAGAAGTGATTCCAGTGATCCCATAGATGTCGTTTCCCACCGAAATCTTTGGCGCGCCAGGTATGGGGCGCAAATTGTGAGAATCTGGTTTAGTAGTTGGCCTAGCTGTTCTTCATCACCATGGCTCCCAAGAAGAAGACGACCACGCCGATCGGTTCATCCGGGACTAAGCTGCCAGCACCGGTGCGGACCAATAGCGGGCCAGTCACGGATAGGACCCCTGGCGCGGCCCGCAGACATCCACATCACCCTGGCGGTTCAGGCCTGGCGAGTGGTGCCGTTCGCGCGCCAGGCGACGAGCCACCAGTCACGGGCTCCAGAGACGGAGTCGAGGCCCCCGCAGGCGGCGCGGGGCCCCTCAGGGGTGCCGCCGTCCCGCCAGGAAGTGACACGGTGATCTCCAAGACGCCAACACCGGCGCCCACGACGCGCTCCTCTCAGGTTGTACATGATGAGAAGCGTCACCCCACCGGTGATCCTGTGCGCGGGCCTAAGAAGAGTCCCGTGCGCCCATCACATGAAGAGGAGGGCCAGCGTGCGCACCAAGGTGCTGATGGAGGTGGCGAACGGCTGCGGAGCCGTGACACAGCTCCTTCTAACATGGTTAGGAGTCGAGGCGCATCGCAGTCCACCCAACTTTCGCTGCCACCCACACCAGCGGAAGCCCTAGCACGCGCACAGCTGCTCCTCGATTTTCCTCCCGCCACGGAGAAGCTTGACGAATGGAGGGCCACCGTCCGGAGCCTCATCGGCATCGCCAACAACGACGGGCTACGACCGGCGGAACCCATCGGCCGTTGCTCCACTGGGCTGCCACGTGCCAGCGGAGGCCACGCCGGAGGTGACGCGGCCATGGTGCATTCTCCGCCTCCATCCCGACCACCCCGGGCGTCGGCCTGCCGCGGCGACGCTCGTGATGATATCTCCATCGCGTCGTCTGATCCGCGAACCAACCGCGATCAGTGCCAGGTCCTCCGGGAGCGGGCTCACGAGGACGCCCGAACTACGATCGAGCGCCAACGTGACGCGTGCAACCAGTCGGACAGGCGGGCAGGGCCCTCTATGGACCACCCAGCATTGGGAGGCTACGGTGGCCTACCTTACGAGGTGGGTTGTCCGGCCTTCACCCGTGAGTTGCGGCAGTTCCGGTGGCCCTCCCACCATACGTTCAAACCTGACGTTGGCGAGAAGTACAATGGCAAGATCCACCCGTCAGAGTTCTTTAGCATCTACACCATCGCGATGCAAGCTGCTAGGGCCCACGATGATAAGGTGCTAGCCAACTACTTCCCGTTGGCACTCAAGCCTAATGTTATGTCATGGTTGATGCACTTGCCGGTGGATTCCATCTCTTCTTGGGCGGATCTGTGCCATGAGTTTGTTGGCACCTTTACTGGAGGTCACCAAGCTCATGACCAGGCGAGTGATTTACGCATCATCCCCCAGAAGGAAGGAGAAAACATGCGCAAGTACATCCAAAGGTTCAGCCAGGTGCAGTACAACATCCCCGATGTTCATCCCGCCGCCGTGATCAGTGTGTTCCAGCAGAACGTGCGCAATCGCAAGATGCGTGAAGAACTGGCGATGAACAAGGTTAAGGATGTGGTCGAGCTGTATGTTCTGGCCGATCGGTGCGCTCGTGTTGAGGAGGGAAGGAAGTACCCCGGCAAAGATGCCCGTGCGGAAACCGACTCCACTGGCGATACCGCCACCCCAGCAAAGTAAGGCTGATGCCATAATAGGAAGCGCAAGGGCAAGGCCGTGCTTGCCGTCGAGGGATCCGACAACACCGGTACCATCAAGAAGACCAAGGTGAGCGACCCCGGCAAGGAGGTTGCCGGGTGTGTCACTTGCCGGGCCTTGGTGGCTACCGACAAGCCAGGAAGCTCCGACAAGCGGTATTGCAAGATCCACCGCACCAAAGGCCATGATCTCCAAAACTGCCGGCAGGTAGAACTGCTCGCCGAGAATCAGAAAGCCGAGTATGAGCGGCGGGACAAGGAGAAAAGCCCAGATGGTGCCGAGGGATCTGACAAGAAATGTGGCGGCCAAGGAGGCCGCCGCGACAAGGATAATCAGCAATAGAGGCTCGCCCGGGGCCGCAACAAGAAGCAGGAAGATAATGATCATGACGAGGACAACGAGTCCGGCGACCACGAGTTTCAGAAAGCCACAGAGGCCATGTGCGTCGAAGGTGGCGCCTCACTACATACGTCTCACCGCCAACTCAAGCAGTGGGCGCGTGAGGTCGTGGTGGTGGAACCATCATTCGATGCACGAAAGCCGCTAAAATGGTCCAGCACCCCCATCATCTTCAACACCGAGGACCACCCTGACCGCAAGACTGCGGTCGGGTGCTTGCCCTTGTTGGTTTCACCAACAATCCGCAACCTCAAGGTGACGAAGATGTTGGTTGACGGCGGGGCCGGCCTGAACTTGAGCTCGCCCGTTATGGTCAGAAGGCTGCAGATCCCCGACGGAGACCTCGAGGAGACGGGTATGTTCCAAGGGGTCAACCCGGGGAGGAGCCAGCCAAAGGGGAAGATCACGCTGCCCATGACATTCGGAGGCGAGCTGAACCACATGACGGAGAGGATTGTCTTCGACGTGGCCGAGATCCCCTTGCCGTACAACAGGATCCTCGGCCACACGGTGACCAAGTTCATGGCAGCCTCACACTACGCCTATAACATGCTGAAGATGCCCGGGCCGATGAACATCGTCACCGTCCCCTCTGACAAGAAAGATGCACTGATCTGCGCCGACCAACTCTACCGGGAAGCAGTTGCAGCAGCTGCCGCTAAGGCACCTGCTCCTGCCGACGGAGCCCCAGAGGAGAAAAAGACCGGCGAGATCCCTCGCACCCGCTCCGGCAAGCGCACCTCTTTGAAGTGTCGTGCTTCCGTTGAGAACGTGCCAAAGAGTTTCGTCGGCAAAAGCAAGAAGTCCAGAGTTGCACCACCAGAGACTAAGAAGGTGCCCGTCAAGGAGGATGGCACGGGGGGAGCATTCACCATAAGCTCCACCCTTGACGGCAAATAGGAAAGCGAGCTCATCACCTTCCTGCAGGCGAATGTCGATGTGTTTGCATGGCAAGCCTCTGACATCCCCGGCGTTCCCAGGGAGGTGATTGAGCACCACCTTGCCGTCTGTCCTCATGCGCGGCCCGTCAAGCAGAAGGTCGGGAAGCAATCTCTGGAAAGACAAGAGTTCATCACGGAGGAAATCAGAAAGCTAAAGGCGGCAGGTTTGGTGAGAGGAGTACTCCATCCGACGTGGTTGGCCAATCCGATAGTGGTGCGCAAGGCAAATGGGAAGTGGAGGTTGTGTATTGATTACACAGACATCAATAAGGCCTGTCCAAAGGATCCCTTCCCATTACCGTGCATCGACCAGATTGTTGACTCCACGGCTGGATGCGACCTGTTATCATTCCCTGACGCCTATTCGGGATACCACCAGATCTTTATGACGAAAGAAGACGAGGAAAAGGCAGCATTCATCACCCCGTGTGGTACGTACTGCTTTTTACGGATGCCTTTTGGGTTGAAGAGTTCTGGCTCGACCTTTGCAAGAGCGGTCCAAATTGGTTTTGAACCTCAGCTACATAGAAATATGGAAGCTTATATGGACGACATAGTGGTCAAAACGAAGGACAAAGCAATGCTCGTGCAAGATCTGGAGGAAACATTCGGGAACCTGTGCAAGATCAACCTCAAGTTGAACCCAGAGAAGTGTGTCTTTGGCGTCCCGTCCAACAAGCTTCTCGGGTTCTTTGTGTCCCAGTGCAGGATTGAAGCAAACCCAGATAAGATCAAGGCCATCGAGCAGATTGAGGCACCCAAGCGGATCAAGGATGTGCGTCGGCTCACTGGCTGCGTTGCAGCAATGAGCCAGTTCATCTCCAAGTACGCGGAGCATGCCCTCCCTTTCTTCAAGATCTTGAAGAAGGCAAGGCCAGTGGAGTGGACCCCAGAAGCTGAGGCAGCGCTGCAAGATTTGAAGAAATACCTCTCTTCTACCCCAGTGTTGTTTGCGTCCAAACCACAAGAACCGTTGCTGCTTTACCTAGCGGCAACAAATCAAGTGGTTAGCGCCGCGCTAGTGGCGCAGAGAGAGGTCGACGAGAAGGCAGCAACAGTTGCAGAGCCAACAAAAGGCAAACCAAAACCCTCTCCGGTAGGGCTCGATCCCGGCAAGATCGAGTCCCCGGTAGGGGCCGGCACCGGCGCGACAGGACCCGCATGACCGGGTGAAGAGGTGCAAAAGAAGAAAATGGTGCAGCACCGAATGTACTTCGTCAGCTCCCTCTTGCAGGGGGCTAGGTCGAGGTACACAGGTGTGCAAAAGCTGCTCTTCGGCCTCCTTATGGCCTCGAGGAAGCTGTGCCACTACTTCCAAGCGCATGAGATCACGGTCGTCACCCGCCTCCCATTGCAACGGATACTACACAACCTAGATGCAACGGGGAGGATCGTGGAATGGGCCCTGGAGCTGTCGAGTTTCGGTTTGAAGTTTGAAAGCACCTCGACGATTCAGAGCAGAGTCTTGGCGGAATTTGTCGTAGAATGGACCTCGACGCCCGACGAAGAGGTACAGGAGACCACTCTCCCCGGCAAGGAAGCGAGCTACAACTGGACCATGTACTTCGATGGTGCCTTTTCGCTTCAAGGCGCCGGTGCTGGTGTGCTGCTTGTCGCACCCACCGGAGAGCACCTCAAGTATGTCATCCAAATGCATTTCCCCCGGGAGATGTCGACCAACAACACCGCCGAGTACGAGGGTTTGCTTGCCGGTCTCAGGATCGCGGCAGACCTCGGGGTTAAAAAGCTCATCATCAGGGGTGACTCACAGCTCGTCGTCAGGCAGGTCAACAAAGATTATCAAAGCCCGCTGATGGAAGCTTACGTAGATGAGTTGAGGAACCTGGAGGAGCGCTTTGACGATATACAAGCGGAACATGTCCCTCGAGCGGAGAACGACATCACCAACTACCTGTCAAAGCGCGCTGCCCTCAAGCTACCTGTGAAACCAGGTACTTTTGTGCTTCAGTTAACCCAACCATTCATTGAGCCGTTGACCAAGCAGAGCAAGCGGAGGAAGCTAGGCCCCAGCAAGTACTTCCCCACTGAGCTCCCCGGAGCCGCCAGCAAAGATGCTGCCGTGGATGCCGACCCTGCCGCGGGGCAACTGACTCCGGCAGGACCTCAGGTCATGGCCGTGGAGCTGGCCGATCCCGCGGCAGAAGAAATGCCTTTGGTCCTTGCCGTCGAGCCATAGGCTCCGGCATGGGCACATCACACCGTCCGATTCCTCCAAAAAGGAGAGCTTCCTGAGGAGCAGGAAGAGGTGGAAAGAGTAGCCCGCCGGTCTGCTCTGTACCAATTCATTGATAGCGTCTTGTACAGAAGAAGGCCGAACGGGGTGAAATTGATGTGCATCTCCCGGGAGGAAGGGCTAAAGCTGTTGGCAGAGATACATGGAGGCATATGCGGCTCCCACATAGGGTCGAGAGCCCTTGCCGGCAAGGCTTTTCGACAAGGTTTCTTCTAGCCCACCGCCCTCCAGGATGCGACAGGACTAGTAACCAAGTGTGAAGCGTGCCAGTTCCATTCGAAGAAGCTTCATCAACCAGCTCAAGCCCTTCAAACCATCCCTCTCTCCTGGCCCTTCTCGGTCTGAGGGCTCGATATCTTGGGCCCTTTCCCCCATGCAGTCGGGGGCTTTGAGTACTTGTACGTAGCAATAGACAAGTTCACAAAGTGGCCGGAAGTGGAAGCAGTGAGGAAGGTGACAGCGCAGTCAGCCGTCAAGTTTTTCAAGGGACTAGTGTGCCGTTTTGGGGTACCCAACAGGATCATCACCGATAATGGCACACAGTTCACGAGCCACGCCTTCATGCAATACGTTGAGGATCTCGGCAGCAGGGTTTGTTTTCCTTTCGTGGCACATCCACGGAGCAACGGCCAAGCAGAGAGGGCGAATGCAGAAGTCCTGCGAGGCTTAAGGACGAAGACTTTTGACAGGTTGCGCAAGAGTGGAAGGCACTGGATTGATGAGTTGCCGGCGGTTCTTTGGTTGATCAGAACGACGCCAAATCGAGCCATCGGCCAGGCACCCTTTGCCCTGGTCTACGAGGCGGAGGCAGTTCTCCCCACGAAACTCATATACGGGTCACCTCGAGTGCTCACTTATGATGAGCTTGAGAAAGAGCAATTGTGGCAAGATGATGCAACGCTCCTTGAGGAAGATCGTCTCTGGGCGGCTGTGAGAGCAGCACGCTACCAGCAAGCTTTGCGCCGCTATCATAGCCGCAAGGTTCATGCCCGGAGCCTTGAGGAAGGTGACCTTGTTCTTCGGCTCGTTCAGTCAGCCAAGAATTCCAACAAGTTGACGCCAAAGTGGGAAGGCCCTTATCGGGTAACGCGAGTCACCAGGCCCGGTGCAGTCCGGCTGGAGACCGAAGATGCTAATCCAGTGAGCAACTCATGGAACATCGAGCATCTTCGCAAGTTTTACCGATAAGGCGCGGCTGCCAGGCCTCCAGGCAAGCCACCCTTTTGTACAAGCTTTGTCGGCAAGGCATGTAACCCTTTGTACAAAGCCAGGCGCAGACCCTGAGCATAAATAAACGAAGCGCTGGCGCCCTAAGTTATAGCATGCATGCTAGGTTGAGTCTCTTCCTCGATTAGGGTTGATAGTGCATAGCGACGGCTAACCCCTAGCTTAGAGGTCGAGTGCGTGTCTCTCTGTTCTTCTCTGTCTTTCTTTGGTTCGCAGGGCACGTAAGTATTCTTGCCGAGCTATTTTGAAAGAAAAGGAACGGACCGGCGCCCGGGCTCCGGCAAGCCAGAGTTGCCGGGGGATGCAAGAACAAAGATCCTTCCGCGGTAAGCCAAAATCGCCGGGGGCTGCAAATCCAGATAAGTCCTTTATCCTCTATCATGCATTATGAACTGGGATGCGTGAAACCCCGTTCTATCTCTAAGTTACCGTGCCCCCTCTCTTCAGAACCCAAGGATTATCTCCTGGGTCTGGATCTGGTCGTAGCCGCGGCAGCAAAGAGAGAGAACGAGGGGCCTAAACCCACCTCATCCCTGCCTCCGCCTAGAACATGAGAAAGGTTGAGCGAGGTGGGAAGACGGCAAGGCCTATTGCCGGGCGGAAAAGAAAACGTTTGTCTTAAAGATAGCAAGGGTTCACCCCTTGCCGTGGGTTCCTCCCGCGAACGAATATCCCGGCAAACATCCCTTTTTCATTAAAAAACATCCCATACAGGTACCGTTCATACGAAATGAAAAACATGAATAAGGGGATTACAACTTCTAAAGATAACAAAGGCCCGAAGGCTTACAAGACTAAAAAAATATAAGGTGCCCATAATCCCTTTCTTGTCCCTCTCCTCAGGAAATGGAACAAGAAAGCAGAAAGGCAAAAGGGGCGCCTAGGCGAGCTACGAGCGGCAGAAGACACCAAGAGAACATCTCGGTGGCCGTCCAAGGGCTTGATGGCGGTGGCGGTGCCGGAGGCAGATCTCGAAGACGAGGCGGCAGGACGCCAACGCGCGATGAAGGCGTCGGTGCCCGCGTACTCGACTTGACGGCCTTGCCGCTCGTCCTCTTCCTCTTCTGCAGCCTCCCTACGCCAGCCGCCCAAGGAGACGACCCCAAGAAGTTCAAGGAGACGGCAACACGGATGATGGGGCCGCCGGTGCCGCTCGGAGCGGCGCCCGACACCTAGTCGGACCCGTCATCCTGCTGCCCGCTGCCCTCGTCGTTGCTGCCATTGTCTTCCTCGCCACTCTCGCTTGAGGAGGAGTCTTCATCATCGGAGGAGCTCTCTACGCAGCACCTCACACAGATCCCGAAGTGCCCGAAGATCTTGAAGGAGAGGAGGCCGCCCTCCATTAGTTTGAAATGGAGAGCGAGCCCATTCGTCAAGCTGTGGAGGCGAGCGAAGGTCTTCCACCCTCGGTGAAGATACATGACGTGAGGGGCGGAGAACTCGACATCGACCCACGTGCCGCTGTTCCCACAACCCCTCATGTGCAGCCGCAGCGCCTGCGGTGGATCCAGCTCCATCTCCCGCGCAAACGGGGTCAGGAGGCGAAGGCGACGACGCGGCGAATGGCGCAGCCTGACGAAGAATTCACAGGGGTTGTCCCCAGCATGGCCCTCCATCGAAGGGAGGGCTGCTGGAGGGGGCGAGACGGATCTACCGCCCCGTCACCCTCTCCCTTGAGCACCGCGGCAACCTCGACCTCGCCCCCTCCCCCTTCCTCTAGCAGTTGGCTCCGCCGCCACGAGCTCTTGGGGAGGAGTGATGCGCTGCCTGACCGAGACCCTCACCGCCACTGAGGAAGCGTCGCCGCACCCCCTCGCCATGGCGGAAGAAGAAATGAAGCAGAGATGGGAAGAAGCAGATGGCGAAGGACTGAAGGGCACCGTCCCTCTCGCTCCCCTCTTTATAAAGAGGCAAGGGCGGGGCTCGGCCGCCCCCTCCCAGCTAACCCGGCCTCTTGGAATGATAGCGAGCGGGACCGCCGACTGCCCTCCCCGCTCCACTAAAGGCGCAAGGGAATCAACCCGCGGGTGCATGACTACCCACGACCCCTGCGCCTGTCATTCGCTCTGCATGCAGCGAACGTGGCGCAAGGGGAGGACGCGATGGGACGCGTGGAGCGACGGTTCCCTAGCGAGGGTAGTAAATAGGGGGGGTGGCCCTGCGGTCTCAAAGAGACATGCAAGCCGCCTCTTTACTGTCCACCACAAGGTGACGCTAGCATCCCCACGTCATGCGCCCACACTACCCCCACGTGTCGCGTTCAACGCGGGTCGTGGGGAAGTGCAGCGGGCGGAACAGTGGCCACGGTAAAATCCTCCTCGACTGCCCGCGCACCGTTCTGGGCCTGACCCAACAACATGTTGCGCCTATGTGTGACCCAGGCCCGGGGGCTCCTGTCGGTGTACAAAAGTAGGGGCCTAGCTTTTGACCCCTTTACTTGTGCACGGGCAGTCAGAGCCACCTGCCACGACCACACATGAGCAAGGCAAGAGAGGGGAGCCGAAGAAAAGCCAAAACCACAGGGACAAGCAAAGCAAACAACAAAGGACCAAGACCACGAAGGACGCACGGGCAATGCAGGTTGCCCCGGCAAGGACCCTTGCCGAGGGAAGCCTTAGCAGCCCCGGCAAGAGCCTTGCTGGGGCAGCTCGTCCACACCCGCTGAGCGAGCCACCTTCGAGCCCACCAACGCTGAGCAGTCGTGTTGGGACAGGGTTCGGCAGGCACCTCCGTGGTGGCATGCAGACCTTTGTGAAGACAAAGAGCAATCAAGATCAAAAGGGGATAGGAAGGCAACCATCCCCGCCAAAGAAACCCACAGGGCCCCCCAGCAAGATCCTTGCCGGGGAAGCCAGCGCGCCACGGCAAGACCCTTGTCGGGCCACCTGGCAAGACCATCGCCAAGCGCACCGGCAAGGCCACTGCCAGGCCTGCACCAGCCAAGTTCCTACCGCCGTTCGTACGCAGCTGCCAACCCAACCAGCTGGGTAGGCACCTACGTGGCAGCATGCGATCCTTCGGGGAGGCTCCACCACCGCGCCGCCTCAGCTTCCTGCCTGCCTACATGGCACCGCATGCGTCGCTGGCCAGGGCGTGTGTCGAAGCCAGGAGGGGCGGCGACGGACGGGACGGGCCTCACCCCCGTCCCCCGATAAAGTGAAGGACACCTAAGCCCCACATTTAATGCGTCTTGTCCTGTAATACTAGCGATAACCTCGCAACACTGTAGCACCTTTCCACCTCCTGTGTGCCACTGTTGGCAGCCCCTTTCGCCTATAAAAGGAAGCCCATGGCATACTGAGAGGGGATTCGGCTCTTTTGAACCTCGCAGCACCCAGAGCTAGTTTGAGAGCTCAAGAACACTAATACAACCACCAAAGCAAGATTGTAGGATTTTATGCATCTTTGCGGCCCGAACCTGGGTAAATCCCCTTTGTGCCATCCGCTAGTCCCGCTCTTCTCACGATACCGCGCCCCACAATCGTAGAAGGGATTCCAGTGATCTCATAGGTGTCGTTTCCCACCGACATGGGGTATAGCTTGGAAGCTCATGAATGCATCCCGTCCTAAAAGGGTGTGGTATCCGCTACTGAACGGGGCCACTTGGAATGTGATTTCTTTGGACCTGTAATTCTCCGGCGTGCCGAATACCACATCTAGTGTGATTTTTCCTACACATCGTGCCTCCCGACTAGGCATAATTCCTCTGAAGGTTGTGCTGCTTTGCTCAATGCGGCTCTTGTCTATTTCCATTTTGCTGAGAGTTTCCTCGTAGATGAGGTTTAATCCGCTGCTGCCGTCCATGAGCACTTTAGTAAGCCGGAAGCAGTCCACAATTGGACTAAGGACCAAAGCGGCTAGTGCTCGGACTGTTCGGAATTAAGGTTCGTCACTGCCATTGAAGGTTATGGCCGTGTCGTTCCATGGGTTTACTGCTGCAACATGGCAGACTTCGGCGAGGCTGTGGAGTGCTCTCTTGTGCCTATTATTTGAGGCGAAAGTCCCGAAGACTGTCAATACCGTATTGTTGTTTTCTATAGGATGATGCTCTGCGGTATCGTTAATGAGGAGATCCTCGCCGCTCTTGGCCACCTGCCGAAGTATCCAACATGCTCTAAGGTTGTGTGTTGGTATGGTATCCGGTGTGGTGAGAATTTTGCATGGCCCATTGAGCCATCCCTCCAACACGGTTCCACGCCCTGTAGTGGGCTTTGGTTTCTTTGTAGTTGGATCAGGTGACTTGCGAGAGTGCACCCTTTTAGTTCGGGCGAGGGGTTTAGTGAGCGCCGGAGGATCCCATAATTTTGCTTGGGTTTTCCAGACGCTTTCCATCGCATAGTAGTTCTACATTATGGCCGCCAAGTCAGCGAAGTGCGTTATGTCAGGGCGACTTATGGCGTTGAGGATTCCCTTGTCCGTGCAATTTTTGCAAAAGAATGATATTGCGTCTTCCTTGCGACAGTCCTTGACCTTGCTCATTACAAGGAGGAATCTGGCCCAAAAGTGATGTACTATCTCTTGGGGCTCTTGTCTAATGTGGGAAAGATCGCTTGTATTTGGGTGGGTGGGTAGATTTAAGTCTGAACCCTAACCTGATCTAAGACCCAGGGGTAGAGGAGCTTTCGAACTTGGCAGTTCGGGCTCCAGGATGTCGCCCAATTTTTCTGGCCCACTGTCCGATTCTAAGTTTGGAGTCTGGGTTATGTCCTCCTGTAGACAGGTATCCGTCTCGGAGAGCTCGGGAATACGGACATAGTTCATCCTCAAAATAGAGGAAGAATCGCTGCAATGCTCCTCCACCACCGCTATCTGATGGGTGACCGGCAGAGAGTTAATCTCTCTTTGGTCGGGTTTAAGCCCGATCCGATCATAGTCTGTAGCGACTCCCAAGGCAGCAATGTGATCTAAGAGCTCATTCAAGGACGAGAGCTCCGTTGGATCCATCCGCTCGGTGTATTCCGAGCTGACGTGGAGGTTGTTTTTGATGACCCGAGAAGTCATCATCGGCGCGGCGGCCGAGCGGGCGGTCATGACGAAGCCGCCTAGTCGGAGAGTTTGGCCTAAAGTCAGGGCTCCCCCAGAGGTGATGTTGTCCTTCATAACAAGGCGAGCCATCAAGCCTTACCATGACGACACAGTGGAACTCTCAATGAAAGCACCAATGTCGGTGTCAAAACTGGCGGATCTCGGGTAGGGGGTCCCGAACTGTGCGTATAAGGCTAATGGTAACAGGAGGCGGGGGACACAATGTTTACCCAGGTTTGGGCCCTCTCTATGGAGGTAATACCCTACTTCCTGCTTGATTGATCTTGACGATATGAGTATTACAAGAGTTGATCCACCACGAGATTGTAGAGGCTAAACCCTAGAAGCTAGCCTATGATTATGATTGTTCTTGTCCTACGCACTAAACCCTCCGGTTTATATAGACACCAGAGGGGGCTAGGGTTACACAGAGTCGGTTACAGAGAAGGAGATCTACATATCCGAATTGCCAAGCTTGCCTTCCACGCAAAGGAGAGTCCCACCCGGACATAGGACGAAATCTTCAATCTTGTATCTTCATAGTCCAACAGTCCGACACAAGTACATAGTCCGGCTGTCCGAGGACCCCCTAATCCAGGACTCCCTCACCCGCCGGCACTGGATTTGGCGGCTGGAGCAAGAAGATCAGAGATTAAAGAAACACGACGGCCGTAGGATTGACATCCAACGGTTACGTCTGCTAGAATCGTTTGTTGACGTATATAATAAGTACAAAAATCTTGCATACGCATCAACTTAATAGGCCCACAAGTCAGACCATTCCCTTTTTTAATAATTTATATATAGCTCATTGCAAGTTCTTATGTAATTTATTGCAGTCCGGTTTTTTTGTTGGCCATGGCTAGGGTTAAAAATTTAAATGAAATTTCGTATATTTCTGTGGGTCCAAACTATTTTTAATACCAAAATGTTGAGCCATATTTAAAGTACTTTGAAGATATATTTAAATTAGGTTAAAGCCAATGAAATAGGAATATTAAAATGTGAAAAAATTCACAAATTATAAAGTCATTGCCAATTTGTCATCTGTTTTTATATTTACAACCCATTTCATATTACTTTCAAGATTTGCAGGCGTCTTGAAAGAGTTGCAGCCCATTAGGGCGTAGAAATATAAGTAGGCCTGGATCGGGTATTCTTGAGAAAAAATAAAGTGGGCTCATTTTCACAAAGAAAAAAATAGCTGGGATGGTCATATGGTGAACATAAAATATAAGTCTGGGCTAGACGGGCCACAACCCAGTTGAAACCCTGCTCCGTCTCAATGATAACAAAAAAATACTGCTCGAGCAGCTATGTCCCAGGTGTCAGCCGATCTTGTGTTGTTCCCTTGTCTATTGACTATATACGCTCACAATGTCGTGGGTCCCAGATGTCAGGAAACCACTAGGAGGAAGCATTTTCTTTTTCCATACACTGACATGGCGGGCCCCTACTGTCATCCTCTCCACGTACTTCTGCTGATTCTTGTTGTTTGTTGACCATGTTGACAACATGAGAGGGCGGCGCCGCGGCAAGCGCACAAAGTGCACGGAGGACGACGGCGAGGCCTCGGACGTCGGTGTTAACGATTTATGAGATGGTGGGGCGGTGATGTGTGCGTTGAGGCCCAGTCAGCCATGGAGGCAGAAGCAGGCGGCCCCGCCGACGCTGGTTTGGTTTTGGCGGCTGGAGGAAGACAAGAGTGAAGAAACATGATAGACTATAAAAGCAGCAGGAGTACTTAACAACCTTAACTGAAACCAGCAGGGGCACTTAACAGCCATAACTGAAAGCAGTATGAGTACTTATACAGGTTCAACCGTACAAAGCACGCCTCAAACAGTGCTACTTTGCCTACAGTTAACCAAGGGTGAGGCCGCCCAGCCCCAGGACAAGGCCCAGGCGCCACCCCGCGCATCCACAACCTTCTGAAAGCAGCTTCATCCCACAATGTGGTCAATAAACAGGATATTCGGTTTAGATCCAGGGAAAAGCAGGACCATAATCTTCTGTCCTATTCTCCAAGATGGACGGGCCTTTGTTATTTGAGACCCCCAATAAATACGTATCTTTTCACCTCCAAGGGGAATGGAGTAGGTCAACATAAACATCATGTTGTGACCAAGTGCAAGTCTGACCCGGCCATGGTCAGGCATCTGTATAGGAACAATAGAACTGGGCAGTTTCTGTTTCAAGAAGATCACAGCTGTACAACTGTGTATAAGCAATAGTTTGTGAACAAGATATATAACAGAAAACAACTCGTACCATAAGTTTCTCGACATAGTTGGACATGTTCAATGAGTGCAGCAATGGCACACATATCCCACATGGCCTTCCACCATTGAAACGCCCCACAAGGACCTCAAGACGATCAATAAAGTGTAGGACTTGTGGATGTCGTTCCAGTAAACTTCAGTGCCATCAGTAACAGCCGAGTTCTTATAGAATAACAAACGAGCAGCCTGCTTAACTCTAAAAAAACCTACACGTGCCACCAATTATAAGAAAATATTAGTTAGAAGTAGCATCTTCGTGAGAGATTTGTTGCTATTTCTAAAGTTAAATTGTGATTACTTAGACATAATAGGTGGATTAAGAAGTAATCAAGGCAACAAGCAAGAACCTGATACAAAACTAACATGGATGAACAATTGGAATGACGTCGGGGATGAGATCAGGTTCTGCTATTTCCATCAACATTGATGCACCAACTTTTAGTCCGTAACACTTGAGAAAGTTTATCCACATCCGGCCATAAAAAAGCAGTGATCTTCTTGGTTCATGAACCCAACTCGAAACTTATATCCATGGCTAGTCTTCACTGTGACCATTAAACTGGTGTATTCAGTTATGGCAAGGCCGAGCATCTTGAGTACATGTGTTCTGGCAGAGCAAGTAATGCACTGCAGGAAAAATAATATGAGAACACAATGTATTCCGTATCCAAATATAGAAATAATTTCCTCCGTCACGCCAGTTTTGACCATCGTACTAGTACCTTTTATCCAAATATAGCAATCCAAATTTCCAAATTAGTCGACAACATGTTCAAAAAAACCCACCCTCCCGGATAGAAAAGAGGATTCTAGGAACATACTGTGCACGTTTTAAAATCCTGTGTTAGGATGAGAAGGAACAAGTGTGGCGTCTCGCCGAGGGCGCAGAAACCTGTAGGGTCCTCGCACTTTGGGCACTTCAAATGAAACACACTAGATTCAGTAGGAAGAAAAATGCATCAACGGCAACAGCTGCCATCCTAGGATTACCCGCGACCAAGGGACTTGGATTTATCGGGGATGGATGAAGAATTTGTACCTAGTTATCCATGAGAAAACCCTATGCAATCGCTGAGAGGGGGTTTTCTCTCAACAAGCAGACGAGGGAGAAGGGGATTCAGGCCCAATGAAATATTGTTGCTTCGTCCGTCCAGCTTAGTGCTAAAGCTAGAAAGATGGGGGGTTTTGTGATTGGACGGCTCATTGGGCATTACTACGGCGCTACGACCGGGTGTGTCTACCGTACAGTTGTGCACTCTAATTTGGTGCATATGGCACGTGGACCCCATTGCCGGATGCCCCACATATCAGCGAAAGGAAGTAGAAAGACAGGAATAACTAGTTACACATAAATATATTTTTGACAGAGAGATACTCCGTCTATAAAGAAATATAAAAATCTTTTATATCACAAATTTATACATAAGAAAAATCAAGGGGAATATATATAACATATATAATTATAAAAAATAGAGTTTTTTAACACGGTATAGACGAGTTGGTGATGATGGTGTGCCTGCCATCCTGCAATATAGGTCATCCGATTTATATCCGACGGATAGGTAGGAAACTATGGAAATTTTGCAAAAAGGTACCCACACACCTCTCCACATTTGCAAATAAGGCCTTCCCTCGTTCATACTTTTCTCTCACGAGGTAAAATACTCATATAAATGCACCTTGATGTTATGTGCAACACACGAGCATTATGGGGGTTCAACTGAGAATATAATACCCAGACATGCTCACAGTTCTGGACTTTGGGCCACAGACCGGTGGGCCTGCATGTTTAGGGGCCCATTTGTTCTACCTCAGCACTTTTCATATTGCAAGCGATCGGTAGAGCTCTGGTTTTAGATGATGTCGCAAGGCGAATACACAAAATTGAATAAAGCACGACAACTCTTTGAATGAAATCGAACGACAGTTCGTAACCAGCAATCAGAGTTGCAATTCTATCAACGATATACCATGTGATAAATAATATTGTCGTACTACTTATACACACATGACACTTAATTCACCATGCCAGATTATTACATCAAAATCTCTCGGAGGATAGATCAGTTCAGCAGTTGCGTGCTGCTACTGAAGAATTTCAAAGTTGATTTGGACCAGCTCTCCTTGTCGAGAAATTTCGATTTTGACATCACCCCCTACCACAAGATATGATTTAGATTTGAACCTTGACCATCCTTTAGCATCAATCATCATGCGACCATCCTTTGTACTTACGGTATATTGAGCAGGTTCATTCACACCAAGGTCGCGCATGGTAAGAAAAACTTGGCCACGGTCACCCGGATTGTTGAACGACTCCGTTGTTGCTCTAGGAATTCTCTGTTTGCAAACAAGAAGACAAACACAAACAGTTAGATCAACACAGTGAATCATGTGAAACAACATGGAAATAAAAAATAACGAAGCACTTGGGCGGCTAATGCTTACCAAGAAGGTGGACATGTCGGTTTTTGTAAGGACTTTGGTATATGAAGTGCGAACTGCGGCCTAGTCTATTGCCGGTGCAACTGCTCGTTTGGTTGCCGCTGCATGGGCCGGAGTAGATGCAAGTGCAAGTGTTGGTGCAGGTGCCGAAGTTGTTGCTAGTGCCCGTGCAGGTGCGACTGGTAGTGCCGCTGCTGCTGCCGGAGATGGTGCTCCTTGTAGAGTTGGTGCCGGTGTTGGAGCAGGTGCCAGTGTCAATGCCCGATCCTCCGGTAGATCAACCTGATCCGCTGACGCGGTCGGTGCCCAATCCTCAGCTGGATCAGACTGAGCTGCTGCCGCTATCAGTGCTAGAGCAACTGCCGGTGCTTGATCCGTTGCTGAAGGTGGTGTGGCACCGATGTGCGAGACAGAGGCGATCGTGTCTGGTCTACTATGATCAGCTTTCTAACTTGACTAGGCTCCGTGACCGTGGTCCCATTTTTCTTCATTTATTTTAAATGCCACAAGGACTAATTGTGGCGTGTTTGTTAAACCAAACTGCAGTTCATCATAGGGATTCAGCTTGTACTCAGACAACAGACTGATCCAATTTTTTCCAGTAATATAAGTGATGGACAGTGCCTTCGTTACTGGCACGACATAAGAAGTGAAACCTGCAAAAATAGCCATCGTAGAGCAAACCAAACGGTTTATTATATGATGAATGTCACATGGCAAAACCTGCATCGTAAAATTGCAGGAAAAAAAGAAAACATGACATTAAATCAATAAGATTTAGACAGTAGATCAATAAGATTTACTTGATGTGACACGAGTGATTACTTACCAGGAAATCACTATGTTGAAGTACTAAAGAGAAGATTGATCGTCCAACTACACGTGGCATGCAGGGCCCCTGCCTACTCCCACAAGCAGGACAATCCAAAGGTCGTGACAAATCGTATGGACCGAACATCCATGGGACTGGAAATCCTAGTGGGTGTGATAAACCCTGCAATGCATACAGATATTGGAGTGTAACCATAATTGATAAATTATCCTCACAAAAAAGATGATCTGGATGCTTTAAAAATATACATACTGAATTGAGTGGACAGACATTGACATAGACTGTTCTGAGGACTCACCACACACCAAAAGCGGCAGTACTAAACAATACAGGGTTCACAAACACAAATCAAGTATTGAACAATTATACTTACTACAGACAAGCAAAGTTGCACTAATTAAACTCTACAGTCTATTTCTTGCCACCGACCTACGGGAAGAACCCTGCATAACTAACTAGGCCATGGACTTCATGAGAGATGTCTACCTGCACCATCACCATCTCCTCAACCTTGGAGAACCTAACAGAGTGGTCTTTCCACTCATAAACATGACGATGAAGACAAGCCGCATCAGATTTGTCGGGAAGCTTTACAAGAACCACACCCTTCGTAATCGAAGGCACAACCAGGAAATTGTTGTGGTCAAGTACAACCTCGAGAACACGCCTGACAACAATGCTATAGGAAAACACTAGTTCAGGACACGTGGCGACAAGGACATAGCAGTTGGATAGTTTAGCAGTACAACTCATCCTCGGGTCTTCCAGTTCACATGACATGACTTTGAGAACTTCATCTCCACCGCATACCTGGTTCTAATTCAAACAGAAACCAAATATTTTATTACTACCTCTGTTCAGAAATATAAGATGTTTTTCGATATTATACTCCATATATGACTACATATACGCACAGAAATGAGTGAACAAAGACACTAGAACATGTATTCAAAGGCATGAGAGAAGAGGGATTACTTGCAATATCCATAACACAAGTTACTGAGGCAAATATACCCTCTTCAAAGGTAGCATTGATGTTCATAATGTAGTTGAAAGTAATCTATAAGAAATCAGTGTCAACCTCTCACATGTTTTGGTCAAAAGAGGAATTTAGAACCGTCATTTGGCACACAAAAATCACATGCAAGTTCACCCAGAAAGTTGTACTACTAGTACTAGTACTGTGTGTTTGATGAAAAAACACGATCAAGATCGAGAAAAAGATCGTTAAGAAGAGATATTACCTGGACTTGCTTAATGAGGGATCCCGGAGACGGGGGCTTGGACAGGCCGATGGCTTTGAGCTTGTCTGTGGTAGTCTTGGCGGGGTGCTTGCGCTTCTTCGCACCATGAGCCTCGACGGTTTTGGCCAGAGCCATAGACATCACTTCGGCCGGTGCTCCAGCGTCCATCAAGAAACTATCAAATAGAAATAAAAGAAAAGAAACCATAATCACAAACCCAAAAGAAGAAAGAGAGGGAGTTATAGGACCAGTCTCGGGGTTGCAAGACCGGGCCTTGGCCAACATCAACACCATTGATGCGCTCACATTTCCTTCTTCGGGAGAGAAGAACAATGGCAGAAGCAGGTCGGGGTTTTCTTGAAGAAATGAGGAATGAGATGTGGGAGAAGCGGGTGGGGGTTTTCTTCTAGAGAGGAAGCTGAGAGAGAAGAGTGAAATGACGGTTGCTTCGTTCGTCCAACTCACTGCTGGAAAGGAGGGTTTTTTGTGATTTGACGGCTCATTGGGCATTACTACGGTGCTTCGATCGGGGTAGTCTACCGTGCAGTTGGGCACTCTACTACGGAGTAATTTAGTGCATGGCTGGTGGACCCCGATGCTGGCTGTCCCACACGTCAGCGAAAGTGAGTAGCAAGGTTCAAGACGACCGTGGAGGAGGATCCGCACGATGCGTGTCCACAGTTTTTCTGAAGAAAAAAATGATTGGAGCAAGCGTTTCCACTCTTACGATGGAGGAGTGCGAAACACGACAGCCACTTGAACATACACAGTGCTCCTACTACTAGGCATGTGCAGTGGTTCATACGTCAGTACTACACAATCTTGTTGCTAGTGTAGTAAGATATGACGATAACAAATGATGTTGTGCGCATGTCAACTATATGAACAGTAATGTAGTAACATAGTACCGCTTTTTTGACTGTCCGGTCGAGAATGAACGGTGAGATCAATGTTAATATAACTAGGTCTACAGTGCACGGAGAGTATGGTGCTACAGTACTCCACGAAACATGAACCGTATGAAGCACGAATCAGTGTTAGGCAGGGTGTATGAAGGGTGCACGGGATGGGAGAAAAAGTTCCCTTCTCGACCCACTTTTGGGTGTTTGGCAGAGTGCATGAAGGGTGCATGAGTCCACACTAGTAGGTTAACACAAATACACGAAGAGGGAACAACTATATTGAGATGAGAATGCAACCAAACACACCCACACGCTTTGTGCTACAGTGACTGATCTGCACCGTCTGAGTTTGATCCAACGGTCATGTTGCGGCGAGACATGGACATGCCCATGCAGAGGGCGCCTAAACACGACCGAAGACCCTCTGCTTCTCGAGGCGCACGACGTTGGTGATCCAGGGTGCAACCGCCCACAGAGCCCGCTCCCGGTCGACGGGAGCCAGCTCGTCAAAGACGGCGTCCAATGGCACGAATGGATTCCAGTGACGGAGCCCTGAGAGGATTCACCCGGCAACGGCGACGGCAGCCCGGAACCCCTCCTTGTTCAGCTCCGCCCCCACCATCGCGCGGAGATGGTTCAGCTCCTCAGAGATATAGGTGAAGAAGGAGGCCAGGTCAGGAAGCCGCAGCTCGTTGAAGTCGACTGGGTGGTCGAACGGGTTTAGCCCGACGACCGGCATGGTCGCGCTGGCACGACGGTAGGCATCGCGTAGGCGCAACACGTGCGTGGCAACTTGGTCCACCAAGTGGCTGAGGCGATCCTATACCTCGTCACGATCGGCCCGCTCACGCTCCAGCCAGCTCCCCTGACGGCCTATCGTATCTCCCACTTTCTACAACAACACTGCCGACGCCTCGAGCATCTTTGTGGTGGACGCCTGCCGCTTTTGAAGCTCCGTGAACTCCCGCACGTAACGGATGAGCATGTCACTCCTCTTCTCCTTGAGCTCACGGAGCTCCACGTCCTTAGTCCTGAGCTCCACATCCTTGGCATGGAGCTCCTGTGTCAGGCGCCTCACCTTAGACTCCGTGATCTGCTGCGCCGCCATGGTACCAGGTAGAAGCAATGGGAAGAGGAATCAAAGGGGGCAAAACAGATGAAAGGCAATGCAATCTACGAGAAGGCGGAGGGAGCCAGCCGAGGAGCGGGGAATCTTTTGGTTTTCACCATGGGAAAACACTAGTCGACGATTTCTCACGTCAGGGAGCAGTGGGTTTTACAGGCGGAGTCATCGTGATTAATTGTTGCTGCGCCTGCTCCCGTCAATCAAAAAATTAAAAATCCTGTTGCGCCTGCTCCCGTCAATCAAAAAATTAAAAATCCTACCGCACCCAAACACCAGAGCAACGCCGCGATGGATATTTAAATTTACCTGCTAGCAAGGAGATAAAAAAAGGGGTGAAAAAACAAATGTGGCGGCGGCCTAGCTAATCGATCGCACTAGCCCAACTAGCTAGCCACCGTGCTTCACTGATGTACTCGGCGGGAAAGGTGGTCTTTCATGATTTGACGACTCATTTACTTGCTTCGGCGCTATGACCGAGGAGGACCCAGAAAACGCGCGGTAGGGCGTCCCATGTCTCGGCAAGGAAGAATAATGCGTGCACCACCCAGGACCCTGAAACCGTGCGGTAGGGTGTGCCACGTCTCGGCACGGAGGAAAAATGTGCGTGTAAACATATAATGTATCAGACATAGTACCTACGGTTCGACCTCGGGACCCAGCCAGTCGGTCGAAAACACCCCACTAGCCATACAGCTTTATCATGCTGACGTGGCACGGAGGATAGGTGTGGTTAGCTCCGTCTCGATCAGCCACAACGTCTCTTGTTCTAGGCGATTCTTCTATTTTTCAAGATTTTTTTAGTTATAATAACACCACGGCAAGCTAGTTCCGCTCTTCGTGTGTACCCATGCGTCTAAAGGTTAGACGATGCACATGAGAGAGAGATCACAGACCTGGGACCCACCAGTAAGTGAGTCAACGGTCATGCACGTGTTGACGAGGCACTCCCTCTACTATACTCAATGTAATACTGTATAAAATCAAGTTATGGGATAAAGCCAACAACCATTGTTGTTCCAGGCTATCGACTTACGCTTTGTAGTCTAGGTTGCCAGTTCGAATCCCGTCTTTCAGATTTGTTAGTTTTAGGTCCAAATTTGATTAATGACAAGTGGAACCCCCATGTGTTGTTCTGATATTTCAGTGTAGGATGGTTTTTTTGAACAAACACTTTGCGCGGTTAGACAAGTAACGGCACGAGTTACACGTATTTTGCAAATTTACAAACAAAAATGACAGTGGCATAGAATATCACATCCACCCTGCAGCTTAGATGCTATGGTGATACGAGTTTTTACATCGTTGGAAGTGAGATCCAATGGCTTGGGAGTAGTCTTTGTAATTACTAGTGCACCCGTTGCGCCAAATGGCGCAGAGGCACGCTAAATCCATATGCGTGATGAAAAAAATATGCATGGTTTAATCCCCTTTAATTGGAAATATAGTGGGTTGTTGTCTATAGTGAGATGTATACACATTTAAATTTGATGGCACAAAATAATTTGCCACCATATTGGCAGAGACTCGTTTGAAACCAAGTTCGCATTAAAAATATTTGCATTTTTCAGCAACTATGTGTTTGAGCAAAAAATACATAGGCTTTTGTTTAAAAATATATGTACCTTTAAAACCATAAGTGCTCTCAAAACATTTTCATTAGTTTGGAGCTTTAGGTTTGAGCAAACATGTATTGATTGGAGCTTTTTAGCCCCTCGATATAAAAATAATGAAGGATCATCAAACATTGAATAGCAGATGAACAATAGTTCGAAACATCTCCATAATAGCAATAACTACTCCCTCCGTCCCACAATATAAGAACGTTTTGCAAGCTGTTTTAGCTTGCAAAATATTATTATATTATGGAGCGAAGGGAGTATCATCTATGACATTTGTTTTATAACTATCAAACATGCCTAAAACATCATTTCTATTAGACCCATGTGTAGATTAAAAAGAAAATTCATAATTTAGTTGTGGGCAAGCACATATGGTAACAAATTTAATGCCCTTTACTAAAGAAAAGAACGGCAAGATATATGTTGTTTCTGTTCTTAGGGGTCTATCCAAAATCATTCAATCCATGGGAATATGTGTTGCTTCCGTCATCTTTCAAGTCTCAATTTCTTATACTTATCATCATTCAATTTCGAATCCAATAAAATGATAGCTAGTTTCGTTCCAAAATCTGTCATATGGTCCTGTAAAGTAATAGCCATAGTTAGTTTTGAAATAGCGATACGACATAAAATAAATATAATGATACACAACAAAAAATACTTGTGTAGAAGTGTCAGACAAAAAATCTCATGTGAAGTACTCCCTCTATAAACTAATATAAATGCGTTTAGAACATTAAAATAGTGATCTAAACATTCTTATATTTGTTTACGGAGGGAGTACTCCATAAAATTTAACATCCACGGGCCGCAAGATGACCTACATAATTACATAACATCAATATATTCAATAATTTCTTTTTATCAATTTTTATAGATTGCTATATAAAAAACTTTAAAACTATCAAATGATCATGACTGTAACAAGCCCTGATGATAAAAATAAAATAGCACCCACACAGGTGAATGGGACACGCCTGATAAAATATAATGGATTTGTTAGAGAAAAAAGGAAAGATTCTTTTTTATTTCAGAAGATAAAGAAAATTGGTTTGGCTCCAGCCGCCTATGCATCCACTCCCACTGCCTACGCATCCATTTCCACTCGCTCACAATATATGGTCACTGCCTAATACAGTAGCACAGTAGTATAGTACTGAAAAAACGGCAGTCATCCTCACATCTCCCCCGTTCCCCATTTCTCCCATCGCCAGCTCCCTCCCTCCGCAGCCGGCAGTCCCAGGTTAGGCCGCCCCTTCCCTTTGTCACCATAGCCAGCGCGAGCTTCATAGCCACTAATCTTCCTCCATTTCACGTCGAATCTGGCCACGGAAGTGGCCGAGGAGGCCCTCGAGCTCGGCATGCTCGCGCTAGCTCTAGGCTCCGTCGAAGGCGTACGCGGAGGCGCGGGACTTGCACGCCTCTCCTCTGCCCTACTCCTTCGAATCCAGTCGCACAAGTGCTTGAGGAGGCGCTCGAGCTTGGCATGCTCGCCGGCGACGCCGGGCCCCTCCCTCCTCCTGATGCCTCCCTCACCGTCGCCGCCATGAGCCTCTCCACCCTCTCCCGCGCGATTGTCCGGGTCCAGGTAAGTCTCTCTCTCCAACCCAGCCGCATGCTCCTCCCGGTAAATTCGGTTCGTCACCAACTGCGTCGCCTCACTGAGAAATCGCCATGAATGCTCCCTTTCAAGACTTTGCATAATCTGTTCTGTTATAGGGCTTTGTTAGATAAGGTGATTTAACTGAGTATTATTCTGCTCTAGGTTGCTGCATCTTCTGGTTGTGAGTGGATCCAAGAGTTAACATGGTGCAGTATCTTTTCGAAAGATGATGTATTTCTTCATATAAGAAAGTATGTTGGAGAAGTTATTATTGTAGAGGAATTCAGTCTCATGTGATTCTCAAGAGCTAAAATGGAAAAAGAAGTGCAGACCTCTCATGCCTACACTAACTAATCAGGTAGCATATGCAAATTTTTAAGAATACTACATTCAGATATGACATTTGAATATAAAAACTGGCAATTATGTACAGTAGACAGTTCCTAAGAATTTCTGCATTAGCGGCTTGTAGCTTCAATTCTTCAATCAGCCAGTTGTTAATTTGTTGTTCTATAACTAATTGAGTAAGAGATTTTTTTTCCCGGTTGGCCGAATTATGTGCCGATGATATGATCGCGGTGAATAATATGGGTTGCCTATGTGCTCATGAAACTAAAAAGTCTTCAAAAGGTGGTCTTCCAATGAAATTTGAAATATGTAAGTAGCCTGTTGCATTATTTTACTTGTGTATTAGTTCTTCCAAACATATACTCCCTCTGTTCCAAAATAGATGACCCAACTTTGTACTAAAGTTGAGTGTAAAGTTGAGTCATCTATTTTGGAACGGAGGGAGTAGCTTTTAAATACTTATATTGCAGTAGAAGTTATTCACTCAATTCTACAATTTTCAGAATAAAAACATGGTATCAGAAAAGAACGAATAGGGGAAGAGTCAACATGGATGTTGTCCCGGTTTTATCCCATCCTGGAGGTATAATTCTTTTATCCGATTAATGATAGCAGCAAATGTTTGACATTATTCATACTGTTATGAAATGAACTTTTTTGCATACAACAATTTTAAATGTCTTACAGATTCCAAGATAATTTATCTCCACCATTCTTTCATTGTTCCCAAGTTACCTTTCTTATGCATTATTCTCCATTAGTTCTGATTTACTTGTGATCTCACCTCATTTTGTCAACTACCCGTTTGCCGTATGTGTGGAGCCCTCATGGTTGGTCTGTTGGTTTGAGTTATTTTGTCCCCAATCTTCGGTCCCATCATCCATTTGCCCGTCCTACTAATTTCTTGATTCAATTAATGTGTTTATCTTGGCTACCATTTCAGCACAAACATTTACCTGGTGGTGGTGAAATTCAACAATGTTAGCAATCACTCTCTAGGCTCTAGCTGACTGAAACTTAACCTCCCTAAAGCATGAACCAGACCTGCTCTTAGCTGCAAGCTTTGTTGGTCAAGCAAGTGCAAAAAAACCTATTAACAAATAATCTCATGCTTAATCCAATGGAACATTAATAATCTAGAGAGATCCAAGTATGGAAGGAAGCAATTCAATATTACCACATATTTCCTTACAATGCACGCCATAGAAGCACAATCCTATTTCTTTATATTCATCTTTCCTTTAATACTTGAAACTAAAACTGAAATTCCATGAATGATTTGTTCAAGAACAACTATGATTGATCGTTGAGAAATGTGCAGGTACATATGTGAGAACTACACTTACTATTTCCTATTACCATATCCTTCATTAAGGAAAAATTCCCTACATAAGCTTGACCTAGCCAAATGGCTAACAAGCATGTAGCCATGGACAATACTGCATGAATTAGTCAGGAACTTCTCAGCACAAACTCATCTATTTCAGACTTCTCCTCTGTTCTTCTCTGGACTCTATAAATTAAAATATCACACATGCATATGCAAAGGCAGTGGAAGCAAAGAGAACTTACATTGGAGGGAGGCACAACGAATCCGCAGCACGCTCCAGAAGCAACTGGAAGGCGACGGAGCGGACAACAGCAGCTTGGACCGATAGACGACGCTGAGAAAAGCAGAGGCTTACAGGAGGCAAAATGCAGCAGTCAGCGAGCGGGTAAATCCAAAACATAGCAAATAATGGTGATGGAGACACCTCAGCCAAATGGTTCCATGGCAAGTCAACCCAAAGTGCAGCAGCAACAAAGAACCAGCGGAGTTGCAGCAGAAAAGAGAGGCAAAAATGAAAGCAAGAAGAAACCCAAATCAATGCAAAGGAAACGGGGTACTAAAAGCCTAGCCTGTTCAAAGCTTTCTGGGTGTGTACGACATGCATATATTTAGTAAAGTGTATTGCACATAAGCATGGCTACCAACAACATATGAGGATTTGACAAATAGGGGATACTACAGCCATTTTTAAAATTGCATATTTTCATGCATATACTTGATATCCCGACGACACTATATTCACACTACTTGAGAAAGTAAATAGTCAAACGACATTAATAGAGAAGTCGTAGAGTTCTACCGTTTCCGCTTTACAATCCCAATAAAACAATATAGTTCTTTTGCAAGTAATTATATGACATGATGGTCTACAGCTACAAGAAGGTTGGGTGAAGTCTACAATGGGTTCTTTTCCAAGGAAGGAGAAGGCTCAGGTGGCGCTGGTCTACAGCTAAAAGAACGTCAGCAGGTTCGCGACGAAGCTCATGCAGGTCGCTGTGTTGAGGAGTGAGTTCCCCTCTTGCTGCTCTGCTCTGCTCTCACAATCAACTGAATCCCTTTAGCTAGTAGTAAAACAACAGTTGCAAGAGCTTTTTTTAATTGCATGATGCACAGTTGATGGTCAACTAAGACAAACCCATAGTATAATCGTTAAGATCAAGTTTGTAATTTTAGTCGGACATGTTGTCAATACAAGGCCTACTCACATGGTTAATATACTAATTCTTGTCACCAGAAAACCAAGAATGGTGTACCATGAGCAAGGATCGACATTATAAATGTATACAATATTATGTATAAATGGCCAATGGCTCCAGCAACTATAGCAATTAAACCATGAGCACCAGGGAAAGAGGATAATGATTTTAATTCAGCCGTTATGTAAAAAAGAAAACAAATAGTTATTGAACCTAGCCTTGTTATGGTACCTATTCAAACTAAACAAAGTAAATATAGATAGCAAATCTACTGAAAGTAGAACGCACACAATGCTTGAACAACTCTAGCAGCCTCTGATATGCCAATCAGGATACCTCACAAAATATTCTCAGAATGCATTGATCAACATCTGTGCAAAGCAAACAAAGGATTAGTATATTAACCATGTGAGTAGGCACAGATGTTGATCAATGCATTCTTTGTTTGGTTTGAGTGTGGATATTTAACCTCAACAGGATAACATCACATTTTATCTGCTAAACAAAGTACAACAGGGCAGAGCTTGAATCTAACTATTATAAAAAAACACAAACCTATCTAGCATATATAATTTGGCTCGGTGTATCCATGTTAACAACTGATTAACTAATATATTGGGATGGGGTACCAAGTCTAATTAGTTATGTGATTCCTAATCAGGAAGCCTACTCATGTGTGGCCACCTGTAACATTTCTTCAAACATGTTGCTTCAATAATGTCAATTTACAATGCATTCACAATACAGAAACCAAAATAAAATGCAGCTTCCATCAGGACAAATATATTAACAAGTTTAAATGTGGATGATGGAGGAAGTGAAAGCAACGAGAGAGGAGTGTCGGTGTCAAAACTGGCGGATCTCCGGTAGGGGGTTCCGATCTGTGCGTCTTAGGCTGATGGTAACAGGAAGCAAGGGACACAATGTTTACCTAGGTTCAGTGTCACGCCCAATAAGTGACCCTATCCAAAAGGAACTCGAAGGTCCCACCAAGGATAGACCCGCATATTGAAACACTTTTGCAAGGTGGATATCATTACATCAACATTACATAATAGATGAGGATACATACAAGAGGCATACAATGCCACATGAATACAATATCACAATACATAAGAACATCATCCGACTACGGATGAAACACAAACAGAAACTCAAACGACATCCACCCTGCTAGCCCAGGCTGCCGACCTGGAACCTATCCCCTGATCAAAGAAGAAGCAGAAGAAGAACTCAACGCAAGCAAGCATCGCTCTCGCGTCATGATCATCGCACAACCTGTACCTGCAACTGTTGTTGTAGTAATCTGTGAGCCACGAGGACTCAGCAATCCCATTACCATGGGTATCAAGACTAGCAAAGCTTAAAGGGAAATGGAAGGGGTAAAGTGGTGAGGCTGCATCAGCGACTAAGCATATATGGTGGCTAACATACGCAAATAAGAGCGAGAAGAGAACAAGCGGAACGGTCGTGAAACTAGCAATGATCAAGAAGTGATCCTGAACTCCTACTTACGTCAAACATAACCCAGAAACCGTGTTTACTTCCCGCACTCCGCTGAAAAGAGACCATCACGGCTACACACGCGGTTGATGCGTTTTAATTCGGATCTGGTGTCAAGTTATCTACAACCGGACATTAACAAATTCCCATCTGCCTATAACCGCAGGCACGGCTTTCGAAAGATTATACCCTGCAGGGGTGTCCCAACTTAGCCCATGACAAGCTCTCGCGATCAACGAAGGAATAGACCTTCTCCCAGAAAGACCCGATCAGACTCGGAATCCCGGTTTACAAGACATTTCGACAATGGTAAAACAAGACCAACAAAGCCGCCTGGATGTGCCGACAAATCCTGATAGGAGCTGCACATATCTCGTTCTCAGGGCACATCGGATTGTCCAAACTTCCGGTAGGCCAGCTCAGAGTTGCCCCTGGTGGCCATCGGCGGTTGACAGGTTGGACCAACACTCACGACGAGCACTGGCCCGGGGGGGGGGGCGGGGGATAAAATAAAGATGACCATCGAGAGCGCGACTCCCAAGGGAAAAAGGGCTAGGTGAGGCAAATGTAAAACCAAGGTTGGGCCTTGCTGGAGGAGTTTTATTCAAAGCGAACTGTCAAGGGGGTCCCATAAATCACCCGACCGCGTAAGGAACGCAAAATTCGGGAACATAACACCGGTATGATGGAAACTAGGGCGGCAAGAGTGGAACAAAACACCAGGCAAAAGGCCGAGTCTTCCACCCTTTACCAAGTATATAAATGCATTAATAATATAAGAGATATTGTGATATCCCAACCAAAATCCTGTCCACCATGAAGAAATCTTCAACTTCACCTGCAACTAGCAACGCTATAAGAGGGGCTGAGCAAAGCGGTAACACAGCCAAGCAACGGTTTGCATAGGAAAGGTGTCAAAGGTTAGAGGTTCATGGCAAAATGGGATGACTTGAAAAAACAGGTAATAGGTAGCGCATCATAGCGATAGAACGAAGCAACTAGCATAGCAATGATAGAAGTGAGATCCAGGGTAGCGGTCATCTTGCTTGAAATCCCGCAAGGAAGAAGAACGAGTCCATGAAAAGACGAACGGATGAAGCCAAGCCAAGCGCAGACGAACGAATCCTCACGATCGTAACGAAAGGGGAACTATCGAGAAGAAGCACACAACATAGTAAACACACCACACATGAACAAGGCATGATGCATGACAAAACTAGATGAGGCTACTCATGGCAAGAGATGATGCAAACAAGAACAACACATCAAGGCAAGTTTAAATGAGGCCGGGAGCAACATATAACAATTCCGGTAAGTCCTCATATGCATATTTCGAAATTGGTCCAGATCTGAATAAACCTTATGTTCAAGTTGTTAATCAGCAAGTTAAGATGCACCAAGATGATCTACACGAGATTCTAGTCAAGTTACATATAAAGTTCATTTAGTTCGGAGCTACGGCCTAGAAGATATGAGCAAAACAAGTTAAACATGACATTGATGCAAAATGCACTCAAACATCAAGCAAACACCTCAAAACAAGGATGCAACATAATAATATGAAACTACATGCAAAATCAAGCAAGTTTCATATAGAGCACACTCAAAACGGAGCAACGGTTCAACATACACACACTACAAGTTATAAGGACAAGCTATCCAAAACAGCAACTAGGCATATTGCAAGCATCAAAACAATAAGCTACAACACCCCAACATGAAAACAAAAGACATGAGCATGATGTACAGATAAAGCATTACAAAACATGAACACTGAGCTATCTTCAGAAACTACTAGAACCTGCTCAAACACACATGGTAAGATTGCAAGTAACAACAATTTCAGACTTTGCAGAAAATAACATCACGATGCAATGTTTAGAGCTATCAAACAACATGTTACAGGAACTTATAATGGCAAACAAAGGCATGGAATAAAACTACTAAATGCATAGATCAAAAGTCCTTTACTGACCATAAGCCAAAAAGGATCAGAAAATATGATAGCACCTATGTAAACATGGCAAGTTATTATACAAATTCAAACATGGCAGGAACATAATTATGAAGGCACGTAGATGAGATTGTGCGACTCACTACATAGCAAAAGCTGGCATCGCAAGGCAACCAACAGTAAGAAGGCATGTTTGTGAAGCTAGGCATTGCAAGAGCAAGGCCATAGGGTGCATGGATCACTAGGAAAACACATGGCAACAACTGAACTTAATGTTAACAGGCTGACAGCAACATTATCAAGCAACTTTGGAGCAAGATATGAACAAGCTACAGCAAGCTATAAATGCAATAAGGGGCATGGATGGATAAAGCATGACATGTAGATCAAAACATATTTAATGGACATCTCCAGATTATGCATAGAATGACTAGTAGCAACGTGTTTATATGGCATCATGAAATAACAGATTCAGCCTAGCAAAACAGCAACATCATGTACCCTACTTAACAAGCTCGATACACTCACCACAAGTCATTGCATGACAAGATAAGCATAGCATCATCAAGAAGACATGTTTGTGTAACCAACCAAGGAAAGAACAAGTCCATAGCATGCAAGGATCATCTATAACAAGCTTGGCAAAATTGAATAACACGTAAACAATCTGCCAGGAAACATTTTGAAGCAAAAGTAGAGCACGAAAATGACATGCTAGACTACTCCATAAATGCAACCAAGGGCATGAATGGATAGACAATAACCACATGTTCAAAACATCCTTACTGAAGTATCTCAAAATATGCATGGATCACTCTGTAGCAACAAGTTTACATGGCATCAAAATAACAGTAGAATAGGGACTAAAACAGCAACATCACGATGTCTAGTTTGCATGCTTGTGCTAGTCATCACATTGATCACAAAAATACATGGTAAACACCACTGTAAAGAAGACATATCATAGATCAAAACACATGTGGACATCAACCTCATAGGATGCACACATCAATCATGGCAAAAATGACAAAAGAGCTCGTTCTGTTAACAGACAGCAGAAAACATTATGAAGCACTCTTACAACAATGATTCAGGCATCAAGATGAGCTCAAATAAATATGATGCAATGGAATGAAATGATGTACTCGTTGAGACGAACAATTTGACATATTATACGCACGAAACGGAGCTACATGCATGGAGATACAGCAGGTCAAAGTATGCACTAGAATGATGAATTTCAGGGACTTGGTCATTTTCTGAAAAAAACATATGAGCGCGATGAAACTATTCGGCGCACGGGGCGGAGGAAATAGGGTTTCTCACCCATTGGGCTGAGCCCAGAAGTGGAGAGGCTGGGGCAGGCCGGGCGCTGGGCTGGGCCTCCGGCTGGAGCTGGCTGGGCTGGCGCGCTGCTGGGCCGAGGCCCACGCGGGGGTCCCGAGCGGCGCACGGGAGGAGCAGCTCCTCTGCTCGCTCCCGAGCACGAATCATGGCGGCGGCGGCAGGGAGCAACTCTGGCGAGGGCCCGCGCGGGGAGGGCGGTGAGGAACGCCGGGGACGGCGCGGGGGCTGCCGGATCTGGCCGGAGTTGGCTGGATCCGGGCGATGGCGAGGCGCGGGGTCGCCGGTTGGTGGCGCGGGGCAGCGAGGTTGATGCTGGCGA
>NC_041383.1:422932353-422952106 GCF_002162155.2 Triticum dicoccoides | reverse complement strand
AGATGGGCTCCGCGGGCCTCGGCGGCGGCGGAACGCGAGGGGGCCACGTGGCGGCGGCGGAGTGGAGGAGAGGGGCGGCGGGGCGACGTGGAGCGCGGTGATAGGTCGGGCGACGTGGCTGGGCGCGGTGGACGGACATGTCCGGCGCCGGGCGGACGCGTCCGGCGCGCGGAGGAAGAAGGAGCTAGGGTTCCGGGGGATTGGACTGCGAAATTCGGGGGAAGGCACAAATATATAGGTAGGAGGAGCTAGGAGAGTCCAAATGAGGAGCGGTTTTCGCCCACACGATCATGACCGCACGGCCGAAAGCATGGAGGGGAGTTTGCTGGGTTTTGGGCCACTTTGGAGGGGTGTTGGGCTGCAAAGAGAAGGAGGCTTTTACGGTTACCCGGTTAACCGTTGGAGTACCAAACGACCTCCGAATGGCACGAAACTTGACAGGCGGTCTACCGGTACTATACCAAGGCCGCTTGGCAAGACTCGGTCCATTCCGAGAAAGTTTAACACCCACTCACAACAGGAGACAAAAGGGGAACGCCGGAGGGCATAGGAGTGCCGGATTGCAAAACGGACAACGGGAAAAATGCTCGGATGCATGAGACGAACACGTATGCAATGCAATGCACATGATGACATGATAAAATGCAACACGCAAGCAAATGACATGGCAAAGACATCGAATAACTGGCAGACACCTGGCGCAACGAAACCGAGGCGTTACATTCGGGCCCTCTTGATGGAGGTAAAATCCTACTTCCTGCTTGATTAATATTGAAGATATGAGTAGTACAAGAGTAGATCTACCATGAGATCGTAGAGGCTAAACCCTAGGAGCTAGCCTATGATGATATAATTGTAATTGTGATCGGTCTTCTAAGGACCATCCTATCCGGTTTATATGGACACCGGAGAGGGCTAGGGTTTACATGGAGTCAGTTACAAGGAAGGAAACATAATATCCGGATCGCCAAGCTTGTCTTCCTCGCAAAGCAGAGTCCCATCCGGACATGGGCCAAAGTCTTGAGTCTTGTATCTTCACGCTTCAATAGTCCGGACGATGTATAAAGTCCGCATGTCCGGATACCCCTAATCCAGGACTCCCTCAGTAGCCCCTGAATCAGGCTTCAATGACGATGAGTCCATCGCGCAGTCTTGTCTTCGGCATTGCAAGGCGGGTTCCTCCCTCCGAATACTCCAAGGTTATTGTCGAACACGTAGACCATGTCTGGATCTGCAAAATGATCTTCACATACCACCGTAGAGAGATCGATACTTCAGCTGACAACTTCTAGACGACGTGATATGCCATTACAGCCAGGTCATTATTCGAACTATTTTCCCACAACCAGCCACAACGCGTATTGTGGGGCGGTTTTCTTGACACGTCTTGTCAAAGCAGAGATCATATCCCTTTCTCACGGGATTCTCATCAATACGGGTATGGGTAATCCAACCGCGCCGCTAATCGTGGCGAGTGGGAGGTGAGCGGGTTTCACCAGGCAAGTGGGGAGGCGCAGAAAGCTTTTACCATCCCTTATAAAGAGATAGGGTCCCTTCCTCTTTACACGCGCCTCCTCCTTCTGCTAACTCATTGCCCTCTGCTCGAGCCCTAACGCCCAAGCCTTCTTCTTTTCCATCGAAGAGAAGTTTTCCAAAGACGTCCGGATCCGGAGCAGGAGGCAGATGGATGGCCTCTACCGTCCGGGAGAAGGATATCAAGAAGCTCCGGGAAGCCGCGTATCTGGCCAAGAAGATTGGCCACCGTCTCCCACCGGCGAGACAAGTCGTCCCTACTCCAGAGCCTCACGAGAGAGTCATGTTCCTTCCCCATTTTGTCCGCAGGCTCGGGTTCCCCTCCATCCATTTGTCCATGGAGTTATGTATTACTATGGGATTGATTTTCATGATCTTTCCCCCCAACTCTTTTCTCAATATCTCGATGTTCATCGTCGTGTGCGAGGCCTTTCTCCGGATTCTGCCCCACATCGGCCTGTGGTTGAAGATTTTCAATGTGAAGCCCAGGGTGGTAAGTGGCGAACACGCCGAGTGCGGCGGTGCCATGGTGAGCAAGATGCCCAAGGTTGTTTGGCCGAAGGGTACTTACAACGACTCCGTCAAGGAGTAGTAGCAACAGTGGTTTTATATCACCGAATGCCACGGCAAAAAGTGGGTTGCAGCTCCTGAGTTCAGATTCGGAGCTCCACTGCGGCTCACATCCTGGCCCAAGAAGGGCCCGAACTGGTCCTCGTCCGATGAGCTATCACTGCACTAGACGCGCGTTCGGAGCGCGGTTGACAAGGACGTCAAACTCATTGACGTAGTCCAGGTGATGCTAGTTCGCCTGGTTCTACCTTGTCAGCGTCGAGCCTGCACTTTGTGGGAGTTCGACCCAACCGAGCACCAGACCCTTCAGAAGATCTACGACTCCTCCCACAAGGATATCTGGAAGGTGCTCTTCAAGTCCGGCAAATCATGGCCGGACTCTGCTGAGGATCGGGGGTATCAATTATCCCATTCTCCAAGCCCAGTAAGTTACAGTCATGCTCTGTCCACCCATTCTTTAGTTGGCATGCAATGAGGGAGACATTTTAATCGTGTTTCATCATGACCCCAGGGATGGATTAAGAAGGTGGAGCAGATGCATTGTCCGGCCCCACTGCCGGAGGAACCGGCCGGACCTCTTCTAACGAAGATGCTGGTCCCCGTGCCTTACGAGGCGCCAAAGGAGGACTCCAAGAAGGTCAAGAAGACCCGGAGCGGCCTCCGTCGCCGCGAGACTTCGGACGCTAAATCCGAAGACTCCAGCGATGCTCCTTCTTCCGAAGACGAAGAGGAGGAAGCAGAGGAGGACGAGCCTCACTCCGTAGGTGGGAAGAAGCGCGTGGCTTCCCCGTCCCTGGAGGCCGAATCGCCCAAGAGGGGGAGAGGTTACCATCCAGAGGCATCCACCCCGGCCGCTGACAGCGGCCCGGAGTGGGATCCCAGGGCCCAGCCCTTGGAAAAATCGTAAGTAACCGAATCCCTAATACACCTATGCATTCAGGGTCGTCTGAGTACACGTAGTTTTAACTGTCGCCACATCTTATACAGCCCGGCGAGGTCTCCTGCAGGACAGTCCTCATTGGAGAATTCGTTGAGCTCGAATGCTGTGGCGAGCGAGACGCCTCCGGGGACTCCTTTTTCGAAGTCCAGGCGCGACACCGAGGTGTCGTCTCGAAGAGACTCAGAGCCGGATAAGGTTCTGGAGGCCGCTAAGGCTCCAGGATTGGGCGAGCGGCCACCTTCCACGGAGGGAGGTTTGACTACTCCGCCGGCCACCTCTGTCTACGCAGAGCTGCCGGGTGGTCTATCGACAGCGTTAAAGAATGCGTCCATCGTCGATGAACATCGGACCCTTATGGGTATGGTGGTTGGAAAGATTCAGGCTGCTGAAAGCGGGCTGAATGAGTCCTGTCTTGGCCTTATAAAGGCTTTTGAGGTATGGCTTCTAAGGAACCTTTGAAGAATCATCATGATATGAGGAGTAGCCCCTGATACACTGTCCGGCAAAAGAGAGCCGGGCAGGGGATCAAACCTTCTATTGTAATTGGAACCTTTGTTTAATGGTGTATACCCCTTTGTGTGAAAACAGGCGTCTGCGGAGAGGACGGCCGCTCATGATGCGGAAGTGTCCGAACTGAAGCAGAGCCTTGGACAAGCCGAAGAAGAACTTGGCCGTGTGAAGAAGCAATTAGAGGAGAAGCAAGGTATGTTTAAACATTGTTTTGCATTGGGCACAAATGAATGGGTGTGCCTATTGGAAAGTATTTATGTTATACGCCCTAGGAGCGAGTGCCGAATATGAGGCGTTGAAGAAGGCAGCGGCTGATGCCCACGAGAAGGCTGCCGCCGAACAGGCGCTGCATGAAAAACACGAGGCCAGGGTTGTCACAGCTGAGCGGGAGCTCCAGGAGGCTGTGACGAAGAGCGAGAGCTTGGAGCAGAATCTAGTAGGGAAAGAATCCAAACTCACCCAAGCTCTCCAAGCCGCGGAAGATGCTCGGGAAGAAGCCCGAGGTGCTGTACGGGACATTCAGGAGGCCCGAAAAGTTGCGGCTGGTAAGGCATGTTGTGTCTATGGCCATTATTACGTTATAGTGTGGAGAACTCTAAGCGGCAAGCTGAATTCTTGATTTTACAGGGGCGTTTGCGGATCTGCCTCATAGCATATCAGATGCTACCCAATTTTACCGGACCAAGGAGAGGGAGTCTGTGGAGAGGAACTTCTGGTCGCAGTATTTGGCACCGAACTATCCGATGCCTTTTATCGATCAGCTGAAGCAGCTGATCGAACTGCACCAGGCGGCCGAACTAGCCATGAAGGACTTGATTATCTAGCTGTGGCCTGCAGAGCCAATTCCAAGCAGTTACTTCGGACTCGTAAAGCGGATTGTGGGTGCCTGTCCTCGACTTGATTCTATCAAGCGATCAGTTTGTATAGAAGGTGGGCGCATGGTGCTTGCCCATGCAAAAGTGCATTGGGGGAAGCTTGACGCGGAGAAGCTGATAACTGAGGGGCCACCAGAGGGTAAGGAGCATCGCAAGCCCGAACTGTACTATGAAGGTGTACTGAAGGGGGCCCGCCTGGCGGCGTATAAGTGCACCAAAGACATTATATTTCCCTGAAGGCATTCTTGCCAATATTTGTAATATGGGATAATGGCACTTTTATTATGTATTGCCTATTTTGTGTGAACATATGTTCTTCATGTGCGGCTGTTTATTGTATGTAAATTCTGAGAGTTGGCCAGTCATCGGCTTCAGCCCCCACGTGAGAAGTACGGGGGTGTTCGGGGTATTTCTGAACACTCTTTATCCCATGGTTGGGTCCGTTTAAGGAGGTGTTTCTCACCACGAACCAGGAAATCGGACTATATATGGCTTTACTACTCTCACTTGGCCATAGGAATTCGAGTATGGTCGGCACAGCCCCTAGTGTTCAGAAGGCTGAACTACGAGCTCTATTGGCGCCTGGTCGGAAGACCGATCTGTCGCAATCTGCATTTTATAGTGGCGTTATGCGGAATAAATCTTTAAAGATTTTACAACCTCTCGAACAGCTGACCAGCTCTCGCTGCATCATGACAGTCGGTTTTCGGCTTTCTCTACTGAGGTGCTCGTCCGGCAGAACCGGGACACAATCGTAGTAGTTCTCCCAGCGCTACCTTAGCCGACGGAATGGAACGTAAGGTACCAAAACATGGGAGCCGGGCAAACCCAACCAATGACCCAAGACATGATTCAGAGCTGATGCATATAGTGCTATAAGTTCAGGGTGCCGAGCGACCGAAAAGGTGGTCGAACTTTAGTGCCGTACTGTGAAGCCCCTGGCATAACCGGGCGTAACAGGAAGCGTGGCTGCCGTTTTCTGGCAAAGAGGCGTCGATGATAAACGACGGCCGGCGCATGTTATTTAAGTCTACGCATTGCAGTACGATGATATGTGATGATGAAAGAGGAATGGTTTTGGCGGAACCTGTGATGACCAGACTGGAGGGGGCTGTGAATGGATCGAAAGTGAATCTGAACTGCCTTCTGCCTTCATGGTCCTGTCCTTGTGTGTCCGGGCCGATTCCACGCCGCCGATCTTGTTCTGCATAAAAGGTAGTTTGTAAAGGTAAATGCTGGGAAGCAGCCGAGCGTCCTCCCGTGGTTGGTCTAAAGGTTCCTGATCGGACCCTGGTGACCCCGGCCGTTATTCTGAGAAGTAACCTGGACTCCTCAGTTGGTGTCCGGATAGTTGGCTGTCATATCAAAATATTGATAGGCGCGCACGACTTGTTACTCCGGCAGTTGTATGATTTCCGCTCTAGTGGCAGGATTCAGCCTTGTACGTAGGCGTAAGTATATCACTGGTGTTGGCCTTACGGCTTACCACATGGAATCTAGTCAGCGTGGTTCATCCTGTTAGCAGACGGTGAGTTACCGTATGAGGGGGATGCGCCGATGGCATGACATTTTTTGGTTATTTTTAAAAACAACCATTAGAGCGGTGGGCCAATGAACTTGGCCTTTGCACCGGACGCCTTATAGAAGGTGTTTATTTGTAGATTCATACCTGTCTGGGCTTTGTGTGTTATGGAGCCCCTGGACTACTAGGTCGGGGGGTATGGCAATTAACTTGCTGTGGTTGGTATGATAAGGGGGCGATCGGCCGTACTGTTGTGCCCTTGGGGGTCTCTTGACTGGACGCATCCCTTCATTGTTTCCGGCACACGATCGGTCGCTTTGTTTTGAAGATCCGGCATTCCCTATTGGTATGCTTTGCCGTCCTGCGAGGAGTACCGTGAATTTCGCATGGTTGATCAAGTATGTTGCTCGGGCCGAATAGGCTCAGACTGCTCTTTGTCCGTTGACCGGACTGGGAGTTGCTGGACTTGACGCTAGCTTTCCTGGCTTGACGTTTATTACCAGTGCGCCGAGGCTTTAGGACGCCTCTTCGTGTATCCTTCTTATTGTCTTGGACTGTAGTGGTGTGCGGACGTCGGGTTGTGTGCCTTTGGAGCGCCTGCTTAGGTTGAGTTAGCCAGTTGTGCCGCGTAAGCCCTTTGTTAGGGCGGTCGAGTCCGTACTTTCCGGTGGCCGGGATCTTGGTCCACCTATCCATTAGCAAATCCTGGTTAATGTTGAGTTGCTCTTGCTTCCTTTGCAGGCTTCTTACCGTGGCCATGAGTCGTCGCTTGAAGCGAATTTGTTCCATTGGGTCTTCAGGCACGCTGAATTCGTCATCGCTGAGGCTTACCTCGTCTTCGGATGGGGGTGTATAGTTGCCCCTCTCCAAGTATCCCACTGTGGCCTGCCCGGCCTGCTTGATGGCTTTCTGATTAGGGCTGTATTCCTCTTCGGCATCATCCGGATAGTTTTCATCTCCGGGGCCGGCATTGATGTGGCGGGGCTTGGAGTGGCGCCGAAGATGCCCATACTTTGCTTTTCCCTCTGAGGGGTTGTCCTCCGTTGCCTCGTCGCCATTGCTTTCTTTTGGAGTGTCCACCATATATATATCGTATAAAGAGGTGGCTATCCGCCGCCCTGTGAGCGGTGGCTCCTGTAAGTCTTCTGCATCGTCGTCCATACCGTCGATGTCTTCATAGTCGAAGTTAAGCACGTCGGTTAAATCATCGACCGTGGCAATGTAGTGGGTGGTGGGTGGGCAGCGAATTCCTTCGTCACCTACTTCCCACTCAGGCCAGACATAGTTCGGCCCAGAGCCTCCTGACAAAGAGAGAGACTTTAATAAGTTCAACATGTCGCCAAAGGGCGAGTGTTGAAAGATGTCTACAGCGGTAAACTCCATTACCGGAGCCCAACCTTACTCAGCTGGCTCGAGGGTGTGCGGACCGGAACCAACAACCGGATACGAGTCCGGGGGCCCGGGGTTATAGGCCTATACAGAGATGAGACCTGTGTTCGGCTCCACCGCCGATGAGTGTGCGGCCTGCGGGGCGGGGTCCACCCCTCCGTCCTTGGGCAACGCAACCTGCTCCGGATTTAGATCCGGGGCTGCTGCAGGGATGATGTCTTGAGCATTGTCCGACAGCAGGTCTAGGCCATGCTCGTCGTGACTGTCCGACGCTCCTGGCACCGGCCCGAATCCGTTGAAGATAAAGTCTCCACGAATATCCGCCATGTAGTTCACGTTTCCAAACCTGATCTGGTGGCCAGGGCGTAGCTGTCGATCCGCTCCAGATGACCAAGCGAATTGGCCCGCAGTGCGAAGCCGCCGAATACAGAGATCTGTCCGGGGAGAAAAGTCTCGCCCTGGACCGTGTTGTTGATGGTTGAAGACGCCATCAAGCCTCAAAGCGACGACACAGAGGAACTCTCAATGAAAGCACCAATGTCGGTGTCAAAACCGGCGGATCTCGGGTAGGGGGTCCTGATCTGTGCGTCTTAGGCTGATGGTAACAAGAAGCAAGGGACACAATGTTTACCCAGGTTCGGACCCTCTCGATGGAGGTAAAACCCTACTTCCTGCTTGATTAATATTGAAGATATGAGTAGTGCAAGAGTAGATCTACCACGAGATCGTAGAGGCTAAACCCTAGGAGCTAGCCTATGATGGTATGATTGTAATTGTGATCGGTCTTCTAAGGACCATCCTCTCCGGTTTATATAGACATCGGAGAGGGCTAGGGTTTACATGGAGTCGGTTACAACGAAGGAAACATAATATCCGGATCGTCAAGCTTGTGTTCCACGCAAAGGAGAGTCCCATCCGGACGCGGGCCGAAGTCTTGAGTCTTGTATCTTCATGCTTCAATAGTCCAGACGATGTATACAGTCCGGCTGTCCGGATACCCCCTAATCCAGGACTCCCTCAAGGAGCACCTTATGCAAGATTGGAGGAAGTGGTGTTCCACTCCTAAGGCTCCTGGCGCTCCTGTAGCTGACGCCTCCTGCAAGCTATGTATGGTTGAGAAGAACAGGTTGGAGGTCAGCGTTGAGCGCAGTCATTCCTCACAGTCGACCAACTCAGCTAGCTTTGTCACTCCCATGCTCGTTGTCGCAGTCGTTCGTACTCCCTCCGTAAGATAGCAGGGGATGGAGAGCCGACGCGATGGCAGGCGCAGGAGATAGCAGGGGAAGGACCTGGGCTGTACATGTAGCACGCAAGAGGAAGAACACTGAGGTAAGCAGGGTGCACTGCGTAAAATGCAGACGATTTGAAGGAAGGCAAGCACCGACCTTAACCAGAAGCACCGATGGAACGCACAAACTCAATCACAATGGCGACGCACACAGACGAGGAAGAATACTAGTCAGCCGCAACGGGTCGGAGAGGAAGCAAAGCGTGGTGGGGGCGAAGCAGGCGAGTGACGGACAACGAAAATGGAGAGAGGGAGAGAGAAAAGGAGCAACAAAGGAAAGATGAATAAGGAAGAAAGGGCCGGGCGCAGCCTCTCAACACTTGGCGCACGGGAACATACCCACCACCGCCCGGAAGACACGCATACTAAGAGGGCCACTCTGGCCCACCTTCATACAAACAGCAGGCCAGCGGCCGAAAGACGCTCGCGCAAGAGGGGGACGCGCAGGCTTAGCGCAGCGACGCAGAGGCGGGGTCCACGGCGCAGCGCACGCACGTCCGGCTGGTCGAGCCGTGCATCAACCACAGCAAGACCAGGCGTAGGAGTCAGCCTCGCATGACGAGTTTGACAGGGCAAGCCAACAACTCCCTCCAACCCCAGACAGAAAGCTGGACACGGGACGAACAAACACCACCCGCTGGCACGTAGGACCAGGGAGCAGGGTGTCCCACATGTCATCCCATGCAAAGAACTAGCAGGTATATCCCCACCAGCAAATCAGCCTCTCCACGCCTCGGCCCTTCAACCCCATGTGCAGCAGTACACGCGCAACGATGCACGACCTCCTGCGGACAGCCCATCCCGTGAGGGCCCCGCGCAACGGCAGGCGATTGCCCGCGCACACACCATCCCATGAGAAGCCGAGCCTAGCCAGCGAATCTGACGAGCAGTCCAGCAGCACCACTGGCCCACCTATCAGCGAGAGGAGGGTGCGCTAACCGGGTGCGCATGCGTCGACCAACCTCGCCAGCCAACCCGTGCAGGCCCCCACACACGCACGCCGCGGTCAGGCCAACTCCACCGCATGACCCTATCTTGTCCGGGTGTGTCCGTTTGAGGTAAAACGGACATACCGGACGACCCAGCGCGCGATCCCATCCTCAAAAAACGTCCGTTTTTTGTCCGCTTCGCCCCATCCTGGGAGCAAAGTTGGGCTGGTTTTGGGTCTGAAACAGACACGAGCGGACGCTCTCTGCGTCGTCCTCGTCTAGGGTGTGTCCTTTTGCATGTGACCCTGGACCACCTGTCATTGGCCCACACTTCCACCCACCCACCCCTCTTTCTCTCCTCCTTTTCTCTCTTGGCCCACCACGCACACACACCACCACGAGGCTGAACAGCCGCGGGCGCCGAGGAGCACGCTGCGCTCTAGCCGGCCGGCCTCACCTCGCCATTGTTGAGGCCCCACCGCCATGGCCCGCGATCAGGCGCAGGCAGGGGCGTGGGGTGCGTGGGGTGGCGAGCGGGCACGGCGGCAGGAGGCACGCGGGGACAAACACGCGGACGCGGCCGGAGCGCATCAGCGGGCTGCTACAGGCGAGCGCGAGTGGCGGCGGCGAGCTGCCGCGGACGGGGCGGCAGGGCGCGGGCGAGCGGGGGCGGAGCGCGCGTGGAGCAGGGCGCGAGCGCGCGGCGAGGCGGCTGCTGCTGCAGGGCTGCGTGGCCCGGGTGGTGTTCGCTACAGCGCATTCAAGTCGCACAAAACCTCCAGCGGTGTCTCTTCCAGAAATTATACCGGTCCCAGCTCACGGGAGCGCAGTACGTGCACGCGCGATGCGGTTTGTGTGGCTCGGCGCGCTTGGCGCTTGGCGCATGGCGGCGGACCGTGGTCCCGGCGCCCGTGTCCGTGTCCCCCCGCTGTCCCGGCGCGTTTGGCCTGTTCTTCGGCGCCTACGCCGCCCGACGCGCTAATGGCTACAGGAGATTGATTGGACGCCGAAGGAGCTGCTTCTTGGCGCGACTGGCTAGCCAGGCTGGTGGGCCGGCGGGTGAGAGAGAACGCGCGGCCAGGCGCGGCGCGATAGGACACGGTTGCATGCGCATGCGAGCATCGGCGGCTTCATGCGCAGGATAGCGGCCAAGTTTTGTTCTCTGTACATGTGCACTTTAAGTGTTTGAAGAAATGACAGACTCGACAAAACCAGACAGTGTTTGAGATGAGTTTGGGATGAGTTTGCTGCGTTGGGTGCACGCATGACGGCCCGGACAAGGACGTCCGTTTTGCTACCTATCGCTACCCCAAACGGACAAAATCTGGATAAAACGGACGTCCGTTTGGGGTCGTGTGGTGGAGTTGGCGTCAGCGCCGGAACAGCCACGTGACGCGCAACGAGTGGCCACCCGAAAATGTCGAACCCAACCAACCAGAAACCTCGCCGAGCCCACCGGTCATCGGGTTCCACGCAAGACTGCTGAGTCAAAACGGGCAGTGAAAATCAAACGGCAGCAACAGCCACGTTGACCTGACCAGAGGCAATCGAACGAACACAAACGGTGCGAAATCGAGGAAGCTTCAGGTGAGCGGGTCGGCTAGCCATCTTATATGTTAGAATGCGCAATTTCCAAACTCTTCAAAGTTTGTTTTTCAAATAAAACATTCGGGCCTCGTGCGTGCCGCTGGATCTTGGATCCAACGGCTCCCCGTTGCTCATATTAGGTGTTCCCCGTAGCTTAATTAGCTGCTACCGTGATACGAGCATCTAGGTCGTATGATCTGTGATCAGATGGCACATGCGTAGTACTTGTACTTTCTGCACAATTCCCAAACTCTCTCACCCGTATATTGCAAAAAAATTCAAACCTCCTACTGTGGGCCGTTAGATCTCCGTGAACTTGTATCACCATAGAATCTACGGTGTGGGAGCACCTCATATTCTCTCGTGCGAGAAAATATCAGGTGCTCTCGCAGCTTGGATGCTATGGTGATACGAGCTTCAAGGTCGTTTGACCTGAGATCCAATGGCATCTGAGCAGTATTTGTGCGAACCATCGAGGAGTTGTTGGGTCACAAACCCAACGGCTCTGAAGAGCTTGTATCACCAAAGCATCTAAGGTGTGGTAGCACATGATATTCTTACATACAGGAGAATATGATGTCCTCCTTCATCTTAGATGCTACGGTGATACGAGCTTTGAGGTCGTTGGATATGGGATCCAAGGGCATCTGAGTAGTTTTTGTACAAATTGTGTGCAATTCTCAAACTCATTAAGGTTTCCTGTAAAAATATTAAGACATCCTGTGAGCTGTTATATCTCAGATATACAAGCTCAAAGCAACTTGTATCAGCATATAGCATCTAAGGTGTGGGGGCACATGATATTCTCCCGGGGAGGAGGGGGTGCACAAACAATCGGTGTTTGGGAGGGTGGGGACAAATATAATCTAAACAATCCTAAACAAAGCTTCCTAATTTTATCTAAGGTCGAGGGGTTAACCCCCAACAATCTACATAGCTCCGCCTAAACACAACATTTGCATGTACTGTAGTACTAGACTTAATATTCATGTTTCGGTTTCCTGTTCATTTTAAATATTGAATTGAGGACCATGCATGCCTTACATTTTACTCCCTTCATTCCTAAATAATAGTCTTTGTAGAGATTTCAAATGGACTGGCACATACGGATGTATATAGATATATTTTAGAGTGTAGATTCACTCATTTTGCTCCGTATGTAGTCACTTGTTGAAATCTCTAAAAGACTAATATTTGGGAACAAAAGGAGTATTTTTGAATTCGTATCATACATGCATGGTTTGGAAAAATAGATGCACTATACTTATTGGATTGTTGTTGTGTCCGTGTGTGTGTGTGTGGTCATATGCTTGATACATACAAAGTTTTCTCACCACCATATTGTTCATCTTTTAAATATGAATTTGCAATGAAAAACTTATTAGGGATACCATGAAATGTGAAATCCATGTTGAGATCACTATATCACAAACTCACTCTAATTCAAGAACTCGTCATAAATCAATTACCACGTTGAGATTACTATTTGCAAGGAAAATGCAGGCATTGTAATACACATAGATTCGTTCGGCAATTTAAAAGATTCCTTTCATATTCTCGAATGGTAGGACCCAACAGCGTACCAGCCAGACCTTGGCTCGTGTTGATCCTAAAAAAACCGGGCTCGTCTCCTTCTGGTGGCGTGTGTGGTACGCACATTAGGCAACCCCAACCAGTCGAGTATCCGCGTTTGGAGTCGAAATATCTGGCGGCCATAATTCCAGCCCTAGGAAATTCCCATCATGTCCCTGGTCCATAATGACTACCGATGAACAATGGAGGGATGCTTTAGTAACTAGAAAATGTTACCTACCGTGTCGAGCATGGTTCAATTCCCTCGGTCGCCGCTCCCCAAGGTCACCCGTCAACTGCATTGTCTACTACTACTACTACACCAGGATGAGCACAAAATTTAGCCCGTTTGTTCGGGCCTAGTACTTGAGTTAATATATCAGGCAATGCACTGGTACGGAGGGATTATCCTTTTACTCTACATATATAACTTGTCTGAAGTCTAACTATGCAAAATGTTCGACCAAATCCTTTCTTAAGAAATACAACAAGACAGATGTATCGCTTGAAAATTTATTACATGATGCAGGTTATGATATTGTTTCAAATCCTAGATTTTAAATTTCAGAAAATCCAAATGTGACCAGAAATTCATGAAACCGAGCATGGTCACGTGATCAAGTTGCACAAATGAAGAGCCAAGGTATTTTGGAACAAAGACCTGTCACATTAAGGCAAATGCTTTCACTATTGAAACCGTGGGCATTTACGTGCCACCACGAGTCCCGCTTCTCATCGGCAGGTGCCGTCCGAGCAAGCGTGTCAGTTGACGGGAGGCGTGCGAGCAGACCGCTGCGCCAGCTGACAGGGAGGCGTGCGAGCAGACCGCTGCGCAGGCTAACCGGGAGGCGAGCCCTTTGACCAGGCTCCGCCGCCCACCTTCGTCCCAACTGCTCCCACTTTTAATGTCGCCGGCGCCGCAGTTTAAAATCAACCCCGCACTACTCGGTATCGCTACAATCTTCTATCTTCCTCTTCGATTCTTCTGTCGTCTACCTCCAACTAGCCTGACCTAAACGTATGACATGCCGTATCACGATGGTCTGCCCTTAGTCTTCCAGTTTCCTGAGGAAGACACCCAGCCGGAGTCTCAAGAACATAAGGCGCTTTGGGACGATCTTGAACCGGCCTTGCGGGAAGATGAACGCCTGTTCCCGCTCCCGTTCCGGCTCCCGTCGCCCCGACTGCGCCAGCGCCCATCCCTGTGGCATTGATGGGCTGGGTGTCGTGGTTCTAAGCCTGACAGTAGAGTGGGGGGTAGGTATGGAGAGGCAAGGTCCTAGCTATGGAGAGGTTGTAAGCACAAAGGATGTACGAGTTCAGGCCCTTCTCGGAAGAAGTAACAGCCCTACGTCTCGGAGCCCGGAGGCGGTCGAGTGGATTACGAATGTATGAATCGCAAGGTGCCGAACCCTTCTGCCTGTGGAGGGGGGTGGCTTATATAGAGTGCGCCAGGACCCCAGCCAGCCCACGTAGGAGAGGGTTTAAGGTGAGTTAAGTCTGGGGCGTTACTGGTAACGCCCCACATAAAGGCCTTTACTATCATAAAGTCTACTTGATTACAGGCCGTTGCAGTGCAGAGTGCCTCTTGACCTCCTGGTGGTCGAGTGAGTCTTCGTGGTCGAGTCCTTCAGGCCAGTCGAGTGAATCCTCGTTGGTCGACTGGAAGGCGACCTCTTCTAAGGATGTCCTGGGGTAAGTTACTTGGATCAGGTCCATGACCCTACCCTAGGTACATAACCCCATCATTAGCCCCCGAATGGATTGAGGCTTCGAGTGAAGGAGTTGATGTCGTTTCCGATTAATCTTTGTGCTCCGGTTGTGCGCTGTTCTGGACCAAAGAATCCCTTTGTCGACAGGAAACAACTTGCCTTCAGTCGACTTGATCCATTCTGTTTTTGCGTCGAGTGATCTTTCAGGCTTCGACGATCTCCGAGCGACGGATCGCCGGAAACACCGCGCCTGACAGACTGATTTGTTGCTCGCGGATTCCGCGGGATGCGAAATTTTGGGGCGCGCGCGAAGCGGGGCGGACCGCGGCGTTCGGATGGGACGGGGCATGGACGCCTCGATCTCCGCGCCGCCTTTTTCGCCACGTATCCCGTATGCATAACTGTTCCAGATATGATTAGATCGACCGGGCCCACCTGTCATCCACTCGGAAGGGACCTTATAAATGTGCCCGGCGAGGATTTCTGTGCTGCGCCTTAGCATTCCCCCCCTCTCTCTGCTTCCTTCCTCCCTGCTCAGCGTGCTCGCTCTCGCCCCCGCACCACTTCCCTTCGCGCATCTCGCCGGCGACCATGGCCAAGGAGAAGACGGCGGCGCTGGAGCGTGCAAAGAAGGCGTCGGCGTCGGAGAAGGCGAAGGGGAGATCCACCAGCCGCGGAGGGTCCTCGTCCAGATCCCGCCTGCCGAAAGGCTGGGTCCAAGGAGACTGGATCCAGTCGACCATCACTGAGAATGACATTCTCGACATGGCCAACGAGGGCTTGATCCCCCACGGAGCTGCGAGGCTTCCGGGGAAGGAGTGGCAGCCTCAGCTAGAAGAGGGTGAGTGTGTGCTTTTGGCCACCCATGTTGATCGCGGGTTTTCCTTGCCGCCGAGTGTTTTCTTTCGTGGCTTTTTGAACTTCTTCGGAGCGCAGCTCCACCACTTTACCCCAAACTCCATTGCCTATCTTGCCGCGTTCGTGTCCATGTGTGAGGGTTTCTTGGGCTGTCGACCGCACTGGGGTTTGTTCAAGCATATATTCACGTGTCGCTCTCAGACCGTGAAGAAGACGAGTCCAGGCGACGAAAAGACCCGAGTCGTCCAAATGTGTGGGGGTTTGGGCATCCAGGTGAGGAACAAGAGCACCTTTCCGCCCATGACCTTTCCCGAGTCAGTCAGAGGCTGGCAGTCGACCTGGTTCTACTGCCGGGACCAGTCGACGCCGGGACAGTCGAGTGGACTCCCACAGTTTACCATGGACCGAGTGAACAAGCCCTCCTCTCTGAAGTTGATCCCGGAGGAGAAAGCTGATGTGAAGATGTTGATGGAGCGCGTGGTGCAGTTGGTTCGGGAAGGAGTGACGGGCATGGATCTCCTGGAGGTCTTCCTCAGGCGTCGCATCCAGCCCCTCCAGTTCCGGAGCCACTGCATGTGGTTGTACTGTGGGACCGAAGACGAGACTAGAGTCCATCCAGAAGCAGTCGACGATGTCACTCTGGAAAGATGGATGGCAGCCGTCACCGGAAACAAGGACAACCCACGCGGAGCCAGAAGGATTCCTCCACTCGACCACAACAGTGATCCAAATAAGGTACACTTGCCCTGCTCTCCACTGCATTCTTGTCGCATTCATCTCTGTCTACTCTGCCGACTGGTCGACTGATCATTGTCTTGATATCTGCTAGGCCCTCACCGAGCTGTACTCGATGCCCAATGGGGCACAAACTCCGACTGAGGAGGGTGAGGCGAGTGGGGGCGAGAGCCAGGACGAGGAGGAATGGGACTCAGACGTTGCAGGGGACGACGACGACGATGATGATGACGACGGCGATGATGATGACGCCGAAGACGAGGAGGAAGAGGAGGAGGTCGTGCCACCGCGCTCGGAAAGGCGGTCGAAGCTCGTCCACGACCCTTCGACTGAACGTGGCAAGGGGGTTGCGACGCAGTCGACCAAGCGCCCTAGGACCACTTCTCCAGCGCCGACTGAAAAGGCGCCGAAGCAGCCTAGGGGGGCTCCGCCAAAGCCGACCAAGCTCCTGCCGAAGATGAAGGTGTCCATCCCCACCATATCAGGGTAATTGTGCTGCTCATATTTTCTTATTCTGTGCGAACTTTATCTCTGGTCGACGCTGAAGTTAGTCGACCGATCCTTTGGAGTTGCAGTGCTGCTACTTCTGAGACCTCGGCCCGGGCTGATGACCACGAGATGGAGGATGCAGCAACTTCGAACCCAGGTACTGTATTCTTAACATCGTTCTTAGTCGACTGACTCGCGATCTCTGATCCTGATTCTTCTCCGCAGCTCCACCCAATACTGTTATCAATCTCCCTGATGACGACGAGGATGAAGAAACACTGGCACGCAGGAGGAGTCGGAAAGCATCCGCCAGTAAGGTGCCTCAGGATGTGACGGCGCCTGAGATTCTGACTGTGGAAGAAGAGAACATCACTCGACACACGGTGTCCTTCGCAAATCCACTGACGAGTGCTCAGCAGCCCTCCCTCTTCACGACGCACCACGTCCCAGAGGACCAAGCTGGCGCAGCGAAGGAGGCAATACGCCAGGCGGGACTCATGATGGAGCAGCTGAAGACTATCCGGGACGCGAGCCAGGCAGCTTATGACGCCAGCTCTGCCCTCCAAATCAATGTCCAGGTCAGTCGACCGCTGTTTGTTCTGTTGGATATGCTACCAAAAAACTTTTCTTTTCCGGAATTTATAGTAATCACCCACTGGGTGTGTCGAATAAACTCCGTGTTAGCGGGGGCACGCTGAGTGCACCCGCTGGGTGTAGTCCCCAAGGCTAAGGTCGACTGCTGGCAGTCGGCCTTAGGCTTTATGATGTCAATCTTTCTGTCAGTCGACTGGTCGACTGGATTTCACAAACCGGTGGGGGCACGCTGAGTGCACCCACTGGGTGTAGTCCCCAAGGCTAAGGTCGACTGCTGGCAGTCGGCCTTAGGCTTTATAATGTCAATCTTTCTGTCAGTCGACTGGTCGACTGGATTTCACAAACCGGTGGGGGCACGCTGAGTGCACCCACTGGGTGTAGTCCCCGAGACTGTGGTCGACTGCTTGCAGTTGATCACAGTCTTAGAGAATGCATCTCGCAAATTTTTTTTTGAGGTCGACTGGTCGACTTTGTCTTCAACAGGATTAGTGGGGGCACGCTGAGTGCACCCACTGGGTGTAGTCCCCGAGACTACGGTCGAATGCTTGTATTTGGCTGTAGTATTAGAAACGTGTGTTTATCCCTTTTTCACTCGGAAGTGAATTATATTTGACATTTAGTCGATTGGTTCTTCACAGAACTCCTGTGATCTTGTGGCTCGCTACTCAGAGCTGGAACAAAAACATACTCAAGTCGAGCTGAGCTTGAAGCTGGTTCAGGAGAAGCTGACAAAGGCAAAGGAGGAGACCGAAGGTATGTTTGGTGAGACCCTGACGACTGCTTTTCCCCTTGCTTGTTTCAGCATCTGATCTTGCTGTAACTTGCAGGTAAGGTAAGGGAGGCCCAGCAGAAGAAAGACCTTGAGCTAGCTGAGAAGATCAAGCTTGCTGACGAGAAGTTAGCTTCAGTTACCAAGCTCGAACAAGACAATACCAATCTGAAAGCTGCTCTTGGGATTGCCAACAAGGAGGTCAGTCGACTGAAAACTGACAAAGCTGCCCTGACCGACCAGGTCAGCAAATTGACTGAGAAGAAAACTGAACTGGAGGCCTTCCTGAGTAGCCTTGCCAAAAAGTTGTTCCTTATGCTTGAAGGTAGACCTCCATGTTTGGCAAATATTTCCAATTGTGGCTTTTTCCATTCGACTATCTCCTTGACTTAGTGATCACCCTTGCAGAATTTTGTCAAAACTTTGAAGAAGAAACCAGCCGACTGGAGCCAAACCTTGACCCCGTCAATTCTCTGGTGAACGACGAAGTTGCCATGGATGTTTTCCGACTGGAGTCTCGTGTTGCAGCTGTCGTGGACTATCTCGCAAGGCTGAAGGCCGCCACATCCCGCATCGACTCGACGCTCTGGCCTGAGGAGACACTTCAGAATGACCTTGAGTCGCTGATGGCCCGCTTGAACACGATCCCTGGTCGAGTACAGGAGTGGAAGAAGTCCTCGGCTCGGTGTGGTGCAGATGTCGCTCTGTGTCTGGCCCGAGTCCACTGCAAAGATGCGCGAGAAGAGAAGCTGGCGGCCCTTCGGGTGGCCAATACCAAGAAGCACGACTTCAGATCCTTTATGGAAACTTTCCTTGCAGCTGCCACTCGGATCGCCGACGGGATTGACCTTGATGAATTTGTCGCACCTTCCAGCCCTCCACAGGAGGGGTAAAAAAACTTCTTCTGGCTCGACGCTTTAAATTTGCCTCGGTATGCCGAGTGAAATTGTAACCGACAAACCTTAACAGGCTTGACGCCTGAGCACTTTCGGTTCCTTTAGATGTCGATTCAAACTTGGATTTGGTGCTTGAATACGATTGCCTTCGGCTCGGAATGTCTTTTGCAGGTTCAAAGCAAGGTGCCTGTGCTGCAATCGATTTATTCTTTAGTCCACTTAGACGAGCACTGGGCTGCAGCTAAGCCCCCGAGTGAGAGGGTTGCTCTTCACTCGGTAGGATTTTCACGACTTAGGCGAGTGCTTGGACTGCAGCTAAGCCTCCGAGTGGAAGGCTGGCTTACCACTCGGTAGGATTTTCACAACTTAGGCGAGCACGAGGCTGCAGCTAAGCCTCCGAGTGGAAGGCTGGCTTACCACTCGGTAGGATTTTCACAACTTAGGCGAGTGCTTGGACTGCAGCTAAGCCCCCGAGTGAGAGGGTTGCTCTTCACTCGGTAGGATTTTTATAACTTAGGCGAGCACGAGGCTGCAGCTAAGCCTCCGAGTGGAAGGCTGGCTTACCACTCGGTAGGATTTTCACAACTTAGGCGAGTGCTTGGACTGCAGCTAAGCCCCCGAGTGAGAGGGTTGCTCTTCACTCGGTAGGATTTTTATAACTTAGGCGAAACGGATTCGCGGCTAAGCCTCCGAGTGGGAGTCTGGCTCACCACTCGGTAGGATTTTTACAAACTTAGGCGAAACGGATTCGCAGCTAAGTCACCCACTGAGGGGAATTTCATTGGACAAAAAATAAAAAGTGACAGATATTATGGAGGAACTATGACACTTATTATTTTGAGGTCCATGAACTACAGAAGTACTTTATTGCAACTCATCCGAGTGATAAAGCTTAAGTGTAAAACGGGCGGAGTAGCTCCGCGTTCCAAGCTCGGGGCTCGTCGATATTATGCTCGACGTTGTAAAGACGGTACGCCCCGTTGTG
>NC_041383.1:422923224-422931728 GCF_002162155.2 Triticum dicoccoides | reverse complement strand
ATAACTTAGGCGAGCACGAGGCTGCAGCTAAGCCTCCGAGTGGAAGGCTGGCTTACCACTCGGTAGGATTTTCACAACTTAGGCGAGTGCTTGGACTGCAGCTAAGCCCCCGAGTGAGAGGGTTGCTCTTCACTCGGTAGGATTTTTATAACTTAGGCGAGCACGAGGCTGCAGCTAAGCCTCCGAGTGGAAGGCTGGCTTACCACTCGGTAGGATTTTCACAACTTAGGCGAGTGCTTGGACTGCAGCTAAGCCCCCGAGTGAGAGGGTTGCTCTTCACTCGGTAGGATTTTTATAACTTAGGCGAGCACGAGGCTGCAGCTAAGCCTCCGAGTGGAAGGCTGGCTTACCACTCGGTAGGATTTTGATAACTTTGGCGAAACGGATTCGCGGCTAAGCCTCTGAGTGGGAGTCTGGCTCACCACTCGGTAGGATTTTTACAAACTTAGGCGAAACGGATTCGCAGCTAAGTCACCCACTGAGGGGAATTTCATTGGACAAAAAATAAAAAGTGACAGATATTATGGAGGAACTATGACACTTATTATTTTGAGGTCCATGAACTACAGAAGTACTTTATTGCAACTCATCCGAGTGATAAAGCTTAAGTGTAAAACGGGCGGAGTAGCTCCGCGTTCCAAGCTCGGGGCTCGTCGATATTATGCTCGACGTTGTAAACACGGTACGCCCCGTTGTGGAGAACCTTGGTGACGATGAAGGGGCCTTCCCAAGAAGGAGCAAGCTTGTGTGGTTTGTGCTGATCCACTCGGAGAACCAAATCCCCTTCCTGGAAGGCTCGACCTCTCACGTTTCGGGCGTGGAAACGCCGCAGATCTTGTTGGTAGATGGTCGACCGGATCAGAGCCATCTCCCTTTCTTCCTCTAAAAGGTCGACTGCGTCCTGCCGCGCTTGTTCAGCTTCTGCTTCGTTGTAGATTTCAACTCGAGGAGCATTGTGGAGAAGATCACTCGGCAAGACTGCTTCAGCTCCATAGACCAAGAAGAATGGAGTTCTTCCGGTCGACCGATTAGGCGTGGTCCGCAGTCCCCAGAGTACAGATGGAAGTTCGTCGACCCAAGCTCCAGCCGCGGGTTTGAGATCACGCATCAGTCGAGGCTTCAGTCCCTTGAGAATCAGTCCATTAGCTCGCTCTGCTTGTCCATTCGACTGCGGATGGGCGACTGATGCGTAGTCGACTCGTGTGCCCTGGGAGTCGCAGAAAGCTCTGAATTCCCCTGAGTCAAAGTTCGACCCATTATCCGTAATGATGCTGTGCGGGACTCCATATCTGAATATTAGTTCCCTGATGAAGCTAACAGCAGTACCGGTGTCAAGGCTCTTGATTGGTTTAGCCTTGATCCACTTGGTGAACTTGTCGACTGCCACCAGTACATGCGTGAAGCCACTTCGTCCTGTTCTCAAAGGACCGATCATGTCAAGCCCCCAAACTGCAAAAGGCCAGACGAGTGGGATGGTCTTTAAAGCTGACGCAGGCTTGTGCGACATATTCGAGTAGAACTGACATCCCTCGCACTTATCTACTATCTCTTTTGCCATCTCATTCGCCTTGGGCCAGTAAAATCCGGCTCGGTATGCTTTGGCCACGATGGTCCGAGAGGACGCATGATGACCACAGGTTCCCGAGTGAATATCATTGAGGATGAGTCGACCTTCTTCTGGTGTTATGCACTTCTGACCGACTCCAGTCGCGCTTTCTCTGTATAATTGTCCTTTGATTACGGTAAAGGCCTTAGATCGACGGACGATCTGTCGAGCCTCTTCCTCATCCTCCGGAAGCTCTTTCCTCAAGATATATGCGACATACGGAATCGTCCAGTCGGGAATGACCACCAAAACCTCCATGATCAAGTCGACCACCGCTGGGACTTCAACTTCAGTCGGATCTGTGGCGCTCTTGGGCTGCGGAGTTTCTTCGGTGAAAGGATCTTCTTTGACTGACGGAGTGTGTATATGCTCCAAGAACACACCACTCGGAATGGCTTCTCTCTTGGAGCCTATCTTTGCTAGATCATCAGCTGCTTGATTTTTCAGTCGGGGTATATGATGGAGCTCCAACCCCTCGAACTTCTTCTCCAGCTTCCTCACTGCACTGCAGTATCCAGTCATGGCTGGGCTTCTCACGTCCCACTCTTTCATCACCTGATTGACCACTAAATCCGAGTCGCCATAGACCATTAGGCGACGGACGCCGAGTGAAATGGCCATGCGCAACCCATATAGGAGGGCCTCATATTCTGCCTCATTGTTGGAGGAATCAAAGTGAATCTGGAGCACATACCTGAGCTTATCTCCTCTGGGGGAAACCAGGACAACCCCAGCACCGGAACCATTCAACATCTTAGAGCCATCGAAAAACATGGTCCAATGCTCCGAGTGAACTTCAGTCGGCTGCTGTTGTTCAATCCACTCGGCGAGGAAATCTGCTATCGCCTGGGACTTAATGGCTTTCTTTGCCTCAAACTTGATATCAAGGGGAAGAAGTTCAATCGCCCATTTGGCCACTCGACCAGTTGCGTCTCTGTTGTGCAAAATCTCTGATAGTGGAGCGTCGCTGACGACTGTGATGGAATGGTCAGAGAAATAATGAGCAACCTTCTTTGTGGTCATGTATATTCCATACACAAGCTTCTGATAATGAGGATATCTCTGCTTGGATGGAGTCAAGACTTCAGACAAATAATACACTGGGCGCTGAACTTTGAGAGCTTTTCCTTCTTCTTCCCGCTCGACCGTTAGCACGGTACTGACGACTTGTCCTGTGGCTGCGATGTAGAGCAACAGAGGCTCTTTGCTGATTGGAGCAGCAAGCACCGGCTGGGTGGAGAGAAGAGCTTTTAGCTCGGCAAACGCTGCATCAGCTTCTGGAGTCCACTCGAACTTGTCAGCCTTCTTCATCAGTCGGTAAAGAGGCAGTGCCTTTTCACCGAGTCGTGAGATGAATCGACTTAATGCGGCCAAGCATCCAGTAAGCTTCTGGACATCGTGCACTCGCACAGGGCGTTTCATTCGGAGCATAGTGCCAATCTTCTCTGGGTTAGCGTCGATTCCCCGTTCGGAAACGAGAAAACCGAGTAACTTGCCACCAGGAACTCCAAATGTGCACTTTGATGGATTGAGCTTGATATCATACCTTCTGAGGTTGGCAAATGTTTCGGCGAGGTCAGCGAGCAGGTCGGAACCTTTTCGTGGCTTGACAACAATATCATCCATATAAGCTTCCACATTCCGACTGATTTGGGTGAGTAGACACTTCTGAATCATTCGCATAAATGTGGCTCCGGCATTCTTGAGGCCGAATGGCATGGTGATATAGCAGAAGCACCCGAATGGAGTGATGAAAGCTGTTTTTACCTCATCGGGCCCGTACAGACGGATCTGGTGGTACCCGGAGTAAGCATCTAAAAAAGACAACCTCTCGCATCCCGCGGTCGAGTCAACAATTTGATCTATGCGAGGGAGAGGAAAGTGATCTTTCGGGCAGGCCCGGTTGATGTGCTTGAAATCAATGCACATTCGGAGCGACTTGTCCTTCTTAGGAACCATGACGACATTAGCGAGCCACTCGGAGTGGTATATCTCTCGGATAAATCCTGCCGCCAACAGTCGAGCCACTTCTTCACCGATGGCCTTTCTCTTCTGGACGGCGGACCGCCGAAGATGCTCTTTGACTGGTTTTGCAGACGAGTCGACTCTTAGGCGATGCTCAGCCAGTCCCCTGGGAACACCTGGCATGTCAGCGGGCTTCCATGCAAAAATGTCCCAGTTCTCACAGAGGAACTGGATGAGCGCTTCTTCCTATTTTGGGTCGAGTGTTGTGGAGATGCGGGTCGGAGCTGCTTCGGGGTCGGTCGGGTGAATGTGAACAGGCTTCGTCTCACCGGACGACTGGAATGCAGACTCTGTGGCGGGCTTCTTGGATCGCAGCATGTCACTCGGATCTGCGTTTTGCTTGTATTCTTCGAACTCGACCGCTGTCACTTGGGAATCGGCAATCTTGGAACCCTTCTGAAAGCACTCCTCTGCCTTTTTCCTATCACCGGTGACAGTGATCACACCTTTGGGACCGGGCATCTTCAATTTGAGGTACACGTAACATGGTCGAGCCATGAACCGTGCATAGGCTGGTCTCCCCAAAATGGCATGATATGCACTTTGAAAATCCACGACCTCAAACGTCAACTTTTCTTTGCGAAAATGCTTCGAATCACCAAACACTACGTCCAAAGCTATCTGGCCGAGTGACTCGGCCTTCTTCCCTGGTATAACTCCATGGAAGCTCATGTTACTAGTGCTCAGTCGGGACATCGGAATGCCCATACCTTTCAATGTGTCTGCATACAATAAGTTCAGCCCACTTCCACCATCCATCAGCACCTTTGTCAGTCGAGTGCCTTCGACAACTGGATCGACCACCAAAGCTTGCCTCCCGGGGGTGGCAATATGAGTCGGGTGATCAGATTGGTCGAATGTGATGGGTGTTTGGGACCACTTCAGATAATTTGCCTTTGCTGGGGCAACCATGTTCACCTCTCGGTTAATCACTTTCAGTCGACTTCTGCTTTCCACATCTGCAAAGATCATCAGAGTGGAGTTGATATGCGGATATCCTCCCTCACTGTCCTCTTTATCTTCGGCCTTGTCCGACTCCTTCTCCTTGTCCTTAGACTGTTTTCCCTGAAACTGCTGGATCAGGAGTCGACACTGGCGAGTGGTGTGCTTTGGGTAAATGATATTCCCCTCTTCATCTTTCTTCGTGTGAATGTGACACGGCATATCCATCACGTCGTTCCCTTCTTTATCCTTTACCTTCTTGGGGTTCCAGGATCCTTTTGGTTTCCCCTTAAACTTTCCTTGAGTCACGGCCAGAGCCTCTCCAGGAGCTGCCGGTTCAGCCTTCCGCTTCTGTTTCCGACTGGCGTTTCCTTTTTCCGACTGACTCGGCTTGTGCTTGCCGCTTCGGAGTCGGTCTTCTTCTTCGCCGTTGGCGTACTTGGTAGCAATCTCCATCATCCGACTCAAGGTCATGTCACCGGTTCGACCAAATTTCAAACTCAGTTCTCTGTTCTTGACGCCGTCTTTGAAGGCGCATACTGCCTGATGATCAGAGACATTTTCCACAGTGTGATGCAAAGTGATCCACCTCTGAATATACTCTCTGAGAGTCTCATTAGTTTTCTGCACGCAGACTTGCAACTCTGTCAACCCCGCTGGTCGCTTGCAAGTCCCTTCAAACGTTCTGACGAACACTCGGGACAGATCTTCCCAAGTGTAAATGCTGCTAGGAGGTAATTGAGTCAACCATGCCCTGGCAGAACCTTCCAACATGAGGGGCAAATGCTTCATGGCCACCTCGTCGTTCCCACCACCGATCTGAACTGCCACTCGGTAGTCTTCGAGCCAAGTTTCAGGCTTAGACTCACCAGTGAACTTGCTGACTCCTGTTGCCAACCTGAAATTGGGGGGGATAACTGCGGCTCTGATAGCTCTGCTGAAACATTCAGGACCAGAAACATGTACTCGACTGCTCGTGGGTACATCTCTGTCGAGTGCGCCTCGATGGGCTCTGTTCCGGTCGACCAACCCTTGCACGATAATGGATCGCGCGTCGAAGCCTGGCTCTCTGGGGTCAACTGGAACCCTACGCCCTGTACTGTACTGACGCCTATCATCTGGCTGCCGAGGAGCGTAAGACCCACCCCTCGGAGGGGAATAGGGCACTCGACGCCTATCATCTCGGTCGAGTCTGTAGCCATATTGATCTCGCCGATTCTCACGCCCTTCGCGCCGCGGAGGCGATCTGGGGCTGTGAGCCGACTGAACCGTATTCACAGTGACAGATCGACTGTGAATTCTGTTGCGCGACTGAGACACGGCTGAATTCTGATCTCCTGCTGCCCGGAGCAGATCCCTGATCTGCAGCAAACCTCTGCCAGCTTCCGACTGCGAAGGCTGAATGGACTCTGCTATACGGGTCGCAGCTGCTAAATTCTGAATTGGGGTTCGATATACCTGAGTCGGCGGGAAGAGTTGACGTCGACTGGTGTCGGGAACTCGTTGCCGCGCGCGCTCGTCGAGTGCTCGCTGAAGGTTCTCCAGTCGAGTGCGCTCGGCCAAATTGGCCAGACGCGCCTCTTCCAAGGCACGAGCCTCGGGGGTTTCTCCTGCGATGGGAATACGCAGGGGATCCTCGTTCCTGCGGCGAAGCTCTTCTCTTTGCAGAGAGTCGAGTGGCTCGGGCTGGTACTCTTCGTAGTCTCGTGCAGGGTCGCCGCCGTCACCTGCTCCACCACCACGGGCGAAGCCAGGAGGGCTGTGGGGCCCGTCGACCATCAAGATTTCCGCCGCTGGATCACTGCTTCCGCACTCGGATGCAGTCTCTCCGGAGCCAGTCGACTGATCGAACAAGCCGTAGAGAGATTCGTTGGGCTCGATTGCCGCAACTTGTGTAGTGGCCGATTGGCGAGCCACCGCGTGACTCACCCATCGCTGAAGCCTCGACCGGCCTGAGCGCTTGCGCTGGCGGGAGACCGGGAGGGTGGACGATGGAGGAGCCGACCGATACTGGGTCGACGGTTGCCGCAGCAGAATGCCGCGGACACATGCGCGAAAATGCGTCGCACCGCGGACGGGGAGCGCGTCTACGTCGAGTGGAGCCTCCTGGAGCCATGCGGAGTCGTCGGCGATGAAGGTGAGAGTGCCGAGACGGATCTCTTGACCCTTGACCAAAACTCCAGCAGACACCATGATGAGAGTACTCGGAAGAACTGCAACTTCTCCACAAAATCGCTAAAACACCTGCCCCACGGTGGGCGCCAACTGTCGTGGTTCTAAGCCTGACAGTAGAGTGGGGGGTAGGTATGGAGAGGCAAGGTCCTAGCTATGGAGAGGTTGTAAGCACAAAGGATGTACGAGTTCAGGCCCTTCTCGGAAGAAGTAACAGCCCTACGTCTCGGAGCCCGGAGGCGGTCGAGTGGATTACGAATGTATGAATCGCAAGGTGCCGAACCCTTCTGCCTGTGGAGGGGGGTGGCTTATATAGAGTGCGCCAGGACCCCAGCCAGCCCACGTAGGAGAGGGTTTAAGGTGAGTTAAGTCTGGGGCGTTACTGGTAACGCCCCACATAAAGGCCTTTACTATCATAAAGTCTACTTGATTACAGGCCGTTGCAGTGCAGAGTGCCTCTTGACCTCCTGGTGGTCGAGTGAGTCTTCGTGGTCGAGTCCTTCAGGCCAGTCGAGTGAATCCTCGTTGGTCGACTGGAAGGCGACCTCTTCTAAGGATGTCCTGGGGTAAGTTACTTGGATCAGGTCCATGACCCTACCCTAGGTACATAACCCCATCACTGGGAGCCGACATTGTCGCCGAGCTTAATGCCACGGGTTCCATGAGGTCCCCGCCGACTTTCACACCCCCGTGCACATGCGAGTGCATGCGCCTGCGCGTGCACTGATGCGCACACCCGTCCCGGTGCCCGTGCACCTGCTAGCGCATGCGTCTGCGTGTGCACTGACGTGCGTGCCCATGCCGGTGCCTGTGCACATGAAATTCTCCGCCACGCTGTTGCCAGCGCCTGTCCCCGCGCGGGTGGCGGTGCCCCCCTCAGCGGCATGGATGGCCGCCGTCGACCGCTTCCTTGCACCAACACCAGTCACCTCCTCCCGCCAGTTGACTCGCTCCTAGGGACCGAAGTCCAGAACATTGTGGCCTTCCTTGAAGCTAGGGCCAACATCCAAGAGTACACCAACAACGGTGCAAGACACCGTCGTCGCCGTCGGTCAGTGGCTCGACGGCACACAGAGCACGACAGAGGAGCCGCTTCCCACCGCAAGACGCCCCCGCCGTGTCCCGTAATCTAAATTTGCCATGAAAAACGTTCGGATTGCCATGCTTAAAATCTGAACATTTATCATTTCTGTTTATTTTAGATCGATCGTCGTATGAATGTAAAGTCGGAGTCAGACTGAATGAAATCTATGGTTTGATCGATTGAATGTTCTGCTAGAGCCATATCAAATTAAATATAAAACGTCATCAAGCCACATGTATTCCTTCTCATCCAATGACCTAGACTGCTTCAATATCGAGCACTCAACATTTTTAGCATGCAATTAATTTCATGCCAAAATAGTGCTAATCATATACTAACACGCAAATAATATCCTACTTAATATCTGCATGCACTTAATATACTTCCAAATTAACATGCATTGCACGTACACATTGACTAGTGCTACTAGTACGTGAAACTGGTGTCGTAACTTGTGAACGCGTCCAAATATGGTCAACGACAACATCGCCCGCGAGTTCTTCGTGTTGGCCTGTGTGTCTAAACACAGAAGGGGGGAGAGAGAGAGAGAGAGAGCACACATGGAACCCACCGGTATGTGAAAACGAATAGTACGTCCTAACGAGTCGGTCCCACTAATGTACTAAAAATAATATTACATGTTATCCATTAAATAGTCTGTGGTAATATAAAAAC
>NC_041383.1:422922231-422923115 GCF_002162155.2 Triticum dicoccoides | reverse complement strand
AAACATTGTTGTTCTACGTATGTTGCCTATTGACGTGCGGCTTGAAGGCCCTGGTCGCATGTTCATGATAGGTGGGCCCCTCGGTGTGTAGTTTGTAGCACTTTAATTTGTTGGCCGAAATTTGTTCTATTCCAAGTGGACTATCGGTGTGTTGTTTTGTAGCTTATTTGTAATAATTAAAGAGAACAACAGAGTTTTTTGCAATAATACCATGGTGCGATGTTGAAGGCGAGAAAGGACGTGTGAGAGAGAGCGATGACCGAGTCAGAGGGAAATCAATTGGGGGAGGTGCGAGGGTTGCAACGGTGTTTGGAGTAGCTGCGGGCCGAATGCTACGAAAATATAATCTAAACCCATCGGAATAAATGCCTACACAAATTAATCCAAGGTTGGAGTCCCCCTCGCAATGTAAATAGCTCCGGCTTTGCGAGGGATGGAGAGGTAGCTTCAATGTGTGGAACATACAACGTGAGAAAGCGAGGTCAATCGAGAGACATATAGATAGAGAGACAAAGTGAGTGTGGTCCGACATTCATTGAAAAGATATATATGCTCTGGAGAGATATTGTCCGATTGAGCTTTTGGGAAGGGTGAGGGCTGTAAGATAGAGCTTGAGAGATGATCCAGTCACAGACATGTAGATATATTTTGTGCGTGGGAGGAAGCAAGGTCAATTGATTACATATATAAAGGGAGAGAGATTGAGTGAGTGTGGGTCATCGTGCGATCGAAAGAGAGACGGGTTAGAGAGAGTGACCAAGATAGACAATGTGCATGAGAGAGTATACAATATGAATATGTCGAATTGGGCTCAAACATGGAGATATATCGTTTGTGTCCGAGAAAGAGCGAGGTCAATGGAGACATACAGAGAGAGAGAGAGA
>NC_041383.1:422921603-422922123 GCF_002162155.2 Triticum dicoccoides | reverse complement strand
GAGCGTGGCCCGCCATGAGGTCGAAAGAGTGGAGGCGGCTTGGATGGACTGACCTAGATAGACAATCTGCATGAGAGAGTATAGTGTGTCGATCAAGGCCCGAACAGGGAGATATATCATTTGTGTGTGAAAGAAAACAAGGTTAATCGAGACACAGATAAAAAGAGCGAGATTGAGCGAGTGTGGCCCGTCGTGCAGAAGAAAGAGTGAGATAGTCTCGAGGGAGTGACCTAGATGGACAACGTGCGTGTGTGCACACGAGAGGTTGGGGGACTAGATAGGCAATGCATGTATCTAGCAAGAGAGGGTGGGAGGGAGAGAGAGAGAGCTCGGCATGGGGTGCAATGGTGGGTGTGTGAGGTAAATACATTTGGTAACAGAGTGGAAAAAGGGGGTTGTGTAGTTGAGAAAGTTAGAGATCAAAACATGGAGAGAAAGAATGAACGTGTGTCGGAAAGCGATAGCTTCCTAAGGTGGTTAGGAGAGGAAGATTGACCGATACAGAAAGTATGTAGCATGT